>NC_053155.1:161981035-162278535 GCF_016835505.1 Polypterus senegalus
GTGAGAAGGATCCATTGTTATGGCAAGTATTTTTGTGATAAAGGAGGAGAATTTAAAATGTTGGGTGTAGCAATATTAAATTAAGTACATACAAATCAATCCTTCCTTTATTGCATAAATAGCTCTTCTGTTTCAGGTTCTTTCTTATAAAATACAGTAGTGCATTTAATTGTTGTTTCAAAGTCACACCCATTCTGGATTAGAAATATTACAGGGAAGCAGCAAAGCAGGTGTGAGGTGATGACTTGAAAATATCTACATCATCATTGTAATCAAAGTTACGGAGGTAATTTAAGGAAAAAAGTAAATACATCTCCATGCTGTCACCCATTCAACTATTCATCATGATATTTTTAATCTTGTGTAATCCACTGTTTAACAACAAACCCTGGTTATTTCATACCATGTTCAAATGTACATTTGATGCTTATAAATGACTTGAGTCATAAGGTAAGTATGTATTTTCCAGAAATTCTCTACTTAGGGAAAAATGTTATACTTGCTCTTAGTTAAAGAGACTACTTACAGCATTTAGAAGAAATTCCACCGCAAGAGCAGCTTTTCGAAAACGTGATTTCTTTTTTTGAAAGGAATTTGCAATAACAAAATATTAATAGAAAAACAAAAGGTTAGTTTTCTCACATGGAACACCGTATGTGAAGCACCTTTTGGAAAGTTTGTTTTAAACAATTTTATATAAATCTTTGACCTGACTCCTGCTTCAGGGTGTTTGCTTAGCAACAGTATAACTGAGACTGTTGTGTTTCTTAGCAACAAAAGTTCATTTTAGTCAGTTTCACCACCAAGAACAGAAGTAATACAGCTGTGAGGGTTGATGATTAACTTTGAGTAAGCCTCTTCTTGACTCTTAAGAGTTCACCATCATACCAGATTTCAGTCTGGAAGAAACTTACCTTTTGAATGTAGAGATTCTAAAGATGGAAGTTTGACAAGCTGTGGTGTATTTCTATCAGTTTCTTGTGCTAACTGGCTAATCAAAATATGGTGGAATATGCCTGCTCCACCATAGTAGTTTGTAAAAACTTTTTGATGAACATAAACTTAACCCATTTAAAGTATGTGTTTAGCAGTTTTCCTTGTAATGCCTAGAATGCACATTTTTGTTTTCAGTCATTTTCTAAACCACTTCATCCTGAACAGGGTCGTGGGTGGTGCTGGAGCCTATCTCAAAGTAGCATAGGGCACAGGACAGGAACAAAACTTGGACAGGGTGCCAGTCCATTGAAGGGCTAACACAAACACACACCCGACCACACACTAGGGACAATTTAGTATCCGCAGTGCACCAAACTTGCATGTCTTTTGACTGTGGGAGGAAACTGGAGCACCCGGAGATAACCCACACAGACACTGGGAGAACATGCAGGCTCCATGCAGTGAGGACCTGGAACCCAAACCCATGTCTGCTTACTACAAGGCAGCAGCGCTACCAGTGACACTGTGCCACCCTATGCACATTTTGTGCCTTGTGTAATTTGCATCCACAGTGAAGAATGAAATTGATATTGTATGATGACACATTCCTTCCTGTAGATGTATTGTAAGAAAGAGTCCTGGGCACCACCCACGGACCCTTCCTTCACATGCTATTTGCCTTGAATTTGTTGCTTGGTAACCTTGAGCATACCCTAGTCACATGACAGGAGGAGTAGGAGAAATAAAAATTTGGATAGCTTTTTAGGCAGAGCAAAAGAATACAAGCCAAACAAGGAAACTTAGAATGGCTTCCATTACTTCTAAACATGTTTCACTTCATTGAATAATTCTTGTGTATTGAAAGGAGTCGAAAAGAGTAGAGCTATTATGTCACCTAAAAGCTAATTTTGAATATATTAAAAATATATTATTTTTTTAACATTACTGAGTTTGGCATCTATGATTTAAGTGTATGTTGTGAAAATCACTTTTAGAAGCTGCCTCTCTAAGCAGTGTGCCCTATGGGCTTATGCATTAAAATAATTTAATGTAATTATGAATGCTTTCAGACTGTGTATGACACTTGGTCAAAGTTGCTTGCCACTTTTTAGTTGTACAGTGATCCCTCGCTCTATCACGCTTCGACTTTCGCGGCTTCACTCTATCGCGATTTTTTTCTCATACAAGCTTACGTCACTACGCATGCGCTTTCTGAGAACTTTTATCTCAGCCCTATGATGGCTCCTAAACGTGCTGCTTTTTCTAAGCCTTCTGACAATAAAACTAAGTGCTGGAGGAAGATGCTTACTATCCAGGAGAAGGTGAAACTCTTGGATATGATTAAAGATGGCAATACCCTACAAAAGCCTCCTCAGGCATATGAAAAGACAGCGCCAGCAACTGCCTATCAAGATGTTCTTCAGCCGCGCACCCAGACACCCACTGCCTACTCCTAGTACTCCTTCAGTGGAAGAAGACAACAACGCACCTGCTGAAGATACTGCACCACCTCTGAAGACTCTCCTACTGAGGTTGTGCCTTCATAGGTTAGTGGTTGTTTGTAAGAACTGTGTGTGTTTGTGTGCAATTAAATGTACAGTACAATAATCTACTATATAAAAGCGTTCGGTATTGTCCTTCCGTCCCGTGAGTGCAAAGCGTAGCGGTATTCAGCTTATTACAGACTTACTACTTTATAAACTTTATAAATAAAGAATCCTACTTCGCGAAAATTTATTTATCATGGTAGAGTCTGGAATGGATTAACCGTGATAAACGAGGGTTCACTGTAATTGTGTTCGGTTTGTAATGCTGTAAAACTAAACTCTGGAAAAAATGGAAGAGAGCAAAGCGATCATAATTCCAGTTGAATTGACCTAAGGCAATTTTAATGCTTGGTTGAACTGATTTAGTTGTATTAAAAAGACGTGGCCAAAACTAACAAATACATATGCTAGAACAAAAGGAGATTTGAAAGGTAGTAATTTTTATTAATTAGTTTCAACTTTAATTTATCTTATTTGTTTTATTTAAAATATCAATTAAGTAGTTTTTGTATTATATTTTAATTGGACTATTTTAATTTTTTCTTCACTTTTTGCATCAGTTACTCTCTGAGGGTGAAGCAGACAGTGTATCAAAGATCATCATTGTAGTGACTACAGCAGTGTTGCTTCACTGATGGTTAATCTGTTCTAAACATTTAAAGCATATCCAGCACAGTTTAGTATTGGTGGAATGATTTTTTTTTGTTTAAATACTGTTAATTTTCAGATGTTTTGTGAGCAAACCTAAAGGAAAGTGACCCTTAAGTTGACTGTGTTGGAAAAACTTTGGATATATGTGTGAAATGTGCCTGTGCCCAGTGATAGACTGGCACTATATTCAGGTTTGGCTACTGCTATGTACATACTATGATTTGAAGGTCACATGTAATATTATCACAAAGGAATGTGTTTATATATATCTATACTAATAAAAGGCAAAGCCCTCACTCACTCACTCACTCACTCACTCACTCACTGACTCATCACTAATTCTCCAACTTCCCGTGTGGGTGGAAGGCTGAAATTTGGCAGGTTCATTCCTTACAGCTTCCTTACAAAAGTTGGGCAGGTTTCATTTCGAAATTCTACGCGTAATGGTCATAACTGGAAGCAGTTTTTCTCCATTTACTATAATGGAGATGAGCTTGAACGCCGTGGGGGCGGAGTTTCGTGTGACATCATCACGCCTCCCACGTAATCACGCAGTACATAGAAAACCAGGAAGACCTCAAAAAAGCGCTGAAGAAAACATGCATTATATAATTGAGAAGGCAGCGAAACAATAAGAAGCGAGCGAGTGACATATACAACCATATTGATGAGTTCTGCTACTTCGGAAACAAAGCACGATGTAAACCTACACTTTAAATTAAGTTCATAGACAGGCTGCCACTGGCGTTTGTAATTTAGTGCCTGCCCATAAAAGGCCATCCGTCAGCGGCAATCCAATAGCAAACTCCCACTAAATATTCACGGGTGAACGACTGTGCTTATGCAGAGGAAGATGAGATGGTCAGGGTGGTGTTTGGCACAAACTCGGCGAAACTGCGAGAAAGTTTTAAGTGCCAGGACTAAGGTAACATTAAATACAGCCATGGACATAGCACGAGATGGCACCAGCACAGCTGGGAACCTTCGATGCATGTACACCGAGCGGCTCACGTGAACTAACGCAGTGCACAGCCAAAAAGCAACAGTCCCAACAGTTCCGAAAGTAAGAAACGAATCGATGAATGAAACCTGTCATCTTTACAACGATTGACAAACACGAAATGTAACTTGAACACAACACATCCTACAAATACGAACCTGATTGAAAGAAATAATGATAATCAAATCCTTGATGACAGCAACACTCAGTAACACTCACAAAACAAATACTGTATATTGACAGTCATGTTACGTTATTTTTAAAATATTCCCTTTTCTTTTTCATAGCTTTTTTAACACACTACTTTTCCGCTGCGATACACGGGTATATATATATGTATATATATATTCCGATCTACATACTCGAATAATGGATACTTTATTCGCCATCAATGATTGTTTTGGTAAAGCCATACTCAGTGTATTCATTAGATGAACGGTAAAAAAGTAAGAGCGAGGGGAGGATGACATATTGAGGCATGCAGGCTGTAGTACGCGTCAACTCTATCTGAATTGCGCGATCACATTTGAAAAAATATATCTTTTCAAGTTCTATTTAGTCCATATGTGTCAAACTCAAGGGCCGCGGGCCACATCCGCCCGCATGTAATTATATCCGCCCGAGATCATTTTATATACTGTATTATTGTTATTAATGGCCCGGGTATATGAAGCGCTGGTAACACAATAAACTACAGATCCCATAATGCAGCGCTTCAGCTGCCTTGGCCGAACACTTACCGCATTAATCAAGTCTAGCTAATGATGTTGCAAGTTATTGCGAAGCTAGCTCACACGATACTGAAGAGAAAAGTTGATTCTGAAAATAGAGCCTTTAAAAACCGATGGGAGGCTGAGTATATGTTTACTGAACCCGTGTGTCTCATTTGTGGAGCTAATGTGACTGTAATTACAGAATTTAATCTAAGACGGCACTATGAGACAAAACATCACGGTAACCTGAAAGACCTGAATGCAATGCAGAAGATACAGAAAGCAGAAGAATTAAATAAGAATCTGACACTTCAGCGGACGTTTTTACCTGTGCACAATCACAAAATGATTTCAAGTGAAGCTGCTTTTATGGGAGACACAAATGCACCTTGCCCCACTTTCCCTGTTGCCAAGTAATGTTAAACCAAGTCGTCACTACGGTGTTCCCAAATACGCACTTTGCTGATAAACTGAGCGCACTGAGCTTGCATGGCGCTTTGGTGACTTTGAAGAACAAAAAAAGTCCGTCTACATGCGGCTCGAACTTTGTGCATGTTTGGTAGCACATATCTGTGTGAGAAGCTCTTCTCAGTGATAAAGACTAACAAAACAGCACACAGGAGTCGCCTCACTGATGAGCACCTGCAATCCATCCTGAGAATCTCCACAACACAGAACCTCACACCAAACAAACAAACTTGTTGCCAAAAAAAGATGCCAGGCGTCCAGCTCTAAAATGACATATGAGCAAAGACAACTGAATGATTTGATTTGTTATTGCTGAAAGGAACACATTTTATTTATATTTCCAGGTTTTGTTATGCAGCATGTTCATATTTGAATTTGTATAATTTTTACAGGATATATTTTTATGGAGAGCAAAATCTTTTGGGATATTTAAAATCTAAGTTTATTTTTATGTAAAATTACATAAGAGTAAAGACATTTGAATGTTTGTTCTTTTAACGTTTACTTTATTTCTAACTTGTATAATTTAGACAGGATATATTTTTATGGAGAGCAAAATATTATAAGTTGTTTAAGGTTTGAGTTGATTTATTCACGAATAATATTCCTGTCTGTTTTTACCATTCCTACCAAAGATATTTCTGTCGACTAAATAAAAATTCCTTCTATTTAAAATTTAAGTAGAACTTGAACAAATCGATAGTTCATAATATCCACGCAGACTTGCACGTAAGAGCGGAGGGAGTTATCCGTTTTAACAAGCAGCGTATTGCACTGATACGAAATAGCTGTGTGTTTATATATGTAGATATGTATGTATATGTATATATATGTTTATATCTGTGTGTGTGTGTGTGTGTGTATGTATATATATAATATATATATGTATTTGTGTGTATATATGTGTGTGTATGTATGTATGTGTGTATGTATATGTATGTGTATATATGTATATATATATATGTATATATATATGTATGTGTATATATATATGTATGTGTATATATTTATGTATGTGTATATATATATATATATATATATGTATGTGTATATATGTATATATATGTATATATATACATATATATATGTATATATATATATATGACAGCAACACTCATCACTCACAACAGTGACAAAACAATTACATTGACAATCATGTTACGTTATTTTCAAAATGTTTCCTTCTCTTTTTCATTGCTTCTTTAACACACTTCTTCTCCGCTGCGAAGCGCGGGTATTTTGCTAGTGGTAGTATATGTCACTCGCTCGCTTCTTATTGTTTCGCTGCCTTCTCAATTATATAATGCATGTTTTCTTAAGCGCTTTTTGGTGGTCTTCCTGGTTTTCTACGCACTGCGTTGACAGTCAGTTCACGTGATTACATGGGAGGCGTGATGATGTCACACGAAACTCCGCCCCCCCCACATCTTTCCAGCTCAACTCTATTACAGTTAATGGAGAAAAATACCAGTTATGACCATTAGGCGTAGAATTTCGAAATGAAACCTGCCCAACTTTTGTAAGTAAGCTGTAAGGAATGAGCCTGCCAAATTTCAGCCTTCTACCTACACATTTAACCATTAGTCAAATATAACACAAGTAAACACAAAATGCAGTTTTTAAATGATGGTTTTTATTATTTAGGAGGAAAAAAAATCCAAACCTACATGGCCCTGTGTGAAAAAGTAATTGCCCCCTTATTAAAAAATAACCTAACTGTGGTGTATTACACCTGAGTTCAATTTCCGTAGCCACCCCCAGGCTTGATTACTGCCACACCTATTTCAATCAAGAAATCACTTAAATAGGAGCTGCCTGACACAGAAGTAGACCAAAAGCACCTCAAAAGCTAGACATCATGCCCAGATCCAAAGAAATTCTGGAACAAATGACAACAGAAGTAATTGAGATCTATCAGTCTGGTAAAGGTTATAAAGCCATTTCTAAAGCTTTGGGACTCCAACGAACCACAGTGAGAGCCATTATCCACAAATGGCAAAAACATGGAACAGTGGTGAACCTTCCCAGGAGTGGCCGGCCGACCAAAATTACCCCAAGAGCGCAAAGACGACTCATCCGAGAAGTCACAAAAGACCCCAGGACAACGTCTAAAGAACTGCAGGCCTCACTTGCCTCAATTAAGGTCAGTGTTCACAGCTCCACCATAAGAAAGAGACTGGGCAAAAACGGCCTGCATGGCAGATTTCAAGGCGAAACCACTGTTAAGCAAAAAGAACATTAGGGCTCCTCTCAATTTTGCTAAGAAACATCTCAATGATTGCCAAGACTTTTGGGAAAATACCTTGTGGACTGATGAGACAAAAGTTGAACTTTTTGGAAGGAAAATGTCCCGTTGTAAAAGGAACACAGCATTTCAGAAAAAGAACATCATACCAACAGTAAAATATGGTGGTGGTAGTGTGATGGTCTGGGGTTGTTTTGCTGCTTCAGGACCTGGAAGGCTTGCTGTGATAGATGGAACCATGAATTCTACTGTCTACCAAAAAATCCTGAAGGAGAATGTCCGGCCATCTGTTCGTCAACTCAAGCTGAAGCGATCTTTGGTGCTGCAACAGGACAATGACCCAAAACACACCAGCAAATCCACCTCTGAATGGCTGAAGAAAAACAAAATGAAGACTTTGGAGTGGCCTAGTCAAAGTCCTGACCTGAATCCAACTGAGATGCTATGGCATGACCTTAAAAAGGCGGTTCATGCTAGAAAACCCTCAAATAAAGCTGAATTACAACAATTCTGCAAAGAGGAGGGGCCAAAATTCCTCCAGAGCTGTAAAAGACTCATTGCAAGTTATCGCAAATGCTTGATTGTAGTTATTGCTGCTAAGGGTGGCCCAACCAGTTATTAGGTTCAGGGGCAATTACTTTTCACACAGGGCCATGTAGGTTTGGATTTTTTTCTCCCTAAAAGTAAAACCATCATTTAAAAACTGCATTTTGTGTTTACTTGTGTTATATTTGACTAATAGTTAAATGTGTTTGATGATCAGAAACATTTTGTGTGACAAACATGCAAAAGAATAAGAAATCAGGAAGGGGGCAAATAGTTTTTCACACCACTGTATATACACATACATACATATTTACACACACGTACACATTATTATACATATATATATATATATATATATATATATAATAATGTGTGTGTGTAAATATGTATGTGTATATATATATATATATATATATATATATATATATATATATATATATATATCCTATCTTATATCCTATATTTAGAATTTGTAATACTATATTAATCCCTCAGGGCAAAATGTCTTTTTGCATGACCTTTGTGGGTCAGGATGCAGGGTCAGCCATTGTACACCATCCCTGAAACAATTTTTAGGTTATGGGCCTTGCTCCAGGGTCCTGTGGAGTAGAATCCCTTCTGGCAGTAGTGTGATTTGAGCCACCAACCCATGCGGCAGTAGTGTGATTTGAGCCACCAACCCATGCGGCAGTAGTGTGATTTGAGCCACCAACCCATGCAGATCCTTAGCTTCAGAGCCACCACTCTGTCTATTTATATTTAAGTCTTATCCAGAAAAAGGTAAGCACTCAGGGCATGTTTATGGATTATGGATATAGAGTTTAATAATTAATCTTGGTCTTTTTCCTAAATAGTTGCCTCTGTGAGAGACAGTAATAGCTGAGGAGCACTCTTAATGCTTGCAGAATTTTTTGTAGTGTCACTAATGGCAGCAGCCGGAGGAAATCAAAAGAGTGGTATTTATAAGTCCAAAATGCATCTTCAGAAATTTAAAGGTAATTTGACAGCTGGCTTTTTAGCAGTATGTTGGGTTATTTTTGAGTTTTAACTTTTCTACAAAGACATGAAAATATTTATCTTTTTAATTTCTGTTAAACATGAAGAACCTTTACCTTGGTTAGAGAAGCCTGGAATGACAGACAGTACCTAATAGATTTGCTGTTTTTTTAAGTCTGTGTTTCTTTCTCTGGAAAGTAAGTCAGATATTTTGCATTGGTTGTTAAATAAAGGCCTATATTCAGATTATATGATTCATTTCAAAAGCATGGATGACAGTAAAGGTTATGTGTAAACATTCATTCTTTTTGTTTTCTTTTTGATATAAATTTCTTTCTAAAATAAATAGAATGGAAGAATTGCATGTTCTGGGCTGATTTTTTTTCATTTAGATGAACATACAGAAAAAGTTCTTATTTTCAGTAAAATTACTGCAAATAGATTTAACCAGTCATTTACAGCAGTTACTTGAAAAGTGTCAGAAAATAAAATTCCCGATGAGGAGTTTAAGTCAAGGAGTTCAAGTCAATGAAAGTGTGGTCATGCTCATCTGACAAGTGAAAAATGGCAAAAATGTTTTATCTTTATGTTTATATTGTGGTTGTGAAGAATAGATAATTGTCTTTTGCTTCTGTATAAAGAAACTGCTTGGTTAATTAGCTTGGTGGTAAATTTAAAGGGTAGATTGGTCAACCAGATTATGACAAGCAACCAAATTAATTTTCCCAATGCAGAATATTTTGAGTCAGAGACATTTTCACATTTTATAATGGAGTGTTTAAACCAGAGAGTGTTTGATTTATTGAGCAAGGGGAGAAATTTTTGGTTTGCACAAATATAAATATCTTTAGAACAATGCTGCTGTTAGTAAAATGTAGACAAAAAAATATTAATACTTAAACGAATACTCCACCCAGAGGTGATTTTTTTTTTTAATATGTTACTTACCCAATGCCCTCTGTAATTTGTGGTGCTGGTCAAGAAAGAAAAAAAAATGTCCTAGTTTAATGCAGAATGGAGAGAAAGGTGTATGACATAATAGAAGCCAACAGGGATAAGTATTGTACAATAGGAAATGATGTGAACATGATTTCCATGGGCAAAAGAAAAAACAATATGTCACATTACTGTAGTCTCATAATCTACATGTCCTTTTTCTAGGTGTATGCTCAGAAAGTGCTTTTTGCTGATATATTATTACTTTCCGAATTACTCTCATGCACTTAAACAGTCAACTGAAAGTCTTATGGGAAGGACTTTTTGAATTGAATACACATCTCTTGACCAATGATTGGGGAGTTGAGGCAAGTCTGTCATCAGTAGCACAGCTTAGCAAAATGTAAGCTATAAAGGCCGGGTTATACCTCACGCGACGCATGCTGCAGCGGATGCTCCTGCTACACATTGTACTGTTTATATTTGTGTGCGTACTTTACGTAAATCTGGAGGAATCCACCAGGTGGCAGTGCGAAATATTATCACGGTGAGAAAAGGTTTGGCTTCGCCTGGAACACCCATTAAATTCCAATGACACCTTACCACAATATCTAAATGTAGCGTGAGGATCTACGCGTTTGTGCGCTTGTGATTTCATTGTTTTTTTGCATTTAACGTGAAAATAATTATTCCACGAGAGAGCCTTCCTGAATCAGAGGGAGAGTCTCTTCCCCACAGTAACCCGTTTCCTACTCCCCACCTCCCTATCGTCTCCCTCAAGCCAGCCAGGACTCTTCATAAAGGTAAACTACAGTTATATTATTTACCAGTGTTATTTATTAAAGGTAAACTACAGTATATATTATTTATCAGTGTTATTTGTTAAGAAAATTGATTTTTATGTTGATATTTTTTGGGGTGCGGAACGGATTAACTGGATTTCCATTATTTTCAATGGGGAAGTTTGTTCTAGATACTAGAAATTCGCTATAAGAGCTCAGTGCTGGAACGAATTAAACTCGTATCTCGAGGTTCCACTGTATGAATTTAAGGATTCTAAATGTGCAGACAGTTGGAATATCATATATTTAATGTGCTCAGTGTGGCGATCTATTGCTGTTTGCCGCTGCTGTCAGGACCGGATAGAAGCCCTAGAAAAAAAGACGGCGCTAATTTAGTTGCACACCCTGCTGTCATCTTGCATGACATTGCACAGGCAGATTAATGATCTGCAGAGATGGCAAGGGACGAGCGGGCAAGTGGGCAAATACATTAGAAGCAGGATCACAAGTGGGAGAGGCACTTAGCGGGATACAGTATTGACCGATGCTGAACAAGCTAATAGCGGGGACGAGGCGCAGCGGAGTTCACAAGCAAAGAGTATGGGGGGGTGGGTTTTCGAGAGTGGGCATTACATGGTAATAGCGGGAACGGAGTGGCAGTTCACACGCAAAAAGGATGTGGAGGTGGGCGGGCAAGAGGAGGACTGATAAAAAAAAAGACTAGTGGAACCAGTCTGTCATATCAGAAAAAGGGCGTCAGGAAGTGACGTCTCTGTTCTCAGTGTCAGTGCAGTCTGTGTTCTTGTTCAGTATGTAGCAAACCAATATATATATACGTATGGATGCCGTTCTCATTCCCTACCACCTTTGCAAATCATTCTTGAGGCAGATTGATGACTCAAGTGCCAGCTTAAGTTAAAAGTTAAAGAAAACGTACTAAGTAATTGCAACACAAAAACTAACTTAATCAGTTTTAATGCGAAAAGATGCAGACGAAACAAGAGAAGCAGCAGGCCGCTAGGGTGGAGATAAGAAGAGATGCTCAGGAAGAAACAAACGCATCAACCTCTAAACAAACAAATGCTAAACAAAGATAGAGACAGAAAGAGTATGAAAACTAGGAATGCTCAAGTCAAATGTTTTCACTGCACGTTATTGTGCAGTACGCCATTATATATAGATATATATAGACATAATTGTTTAAGCATTAGGTGTGTAGCACTCACTGTGGTTCCTGTTAAAGTGACTCCCTCTACCGTTTTTGTATTTGCTCATACTGAGGATTTTGTTACCCATCTGCCGTTCTTATATTTGCTCATATTCGGACCTGCGTCTATATTGCAAGTGCGTAGAAATCATTGCAGCACACACTGTTTCCTGAGGTAAAGGTTTTTTTCTGCATTACTGAGGATTTTGTTAAAGTGACCCCATCCGCCATTCTTATATTTGCTCATATTTGGACCTGCATCCATATTCCAACAAGTTTGCGGAAACCCTTGCAGCACACACTGTGTCCTGAGCAAAAGTTTTGTCACTGAATTGCTGAGGGTTTTGTTAAAGTGACCCATCTGCAATTCCTTTTTTTGTTCATATCTTGCCCTGCCGTAGTGCAAGTGTGCATTGAATATCCAACAGGCTCCCACTTTCCCACTCAAAAGTCTTATTTATAGGTACTTTAAAATATTTCCAAACATTTTACCAACATGAGTAAAAAAAGCGTTCAGAAAACAACACTGCTCAGTTATTTCAGAAAAGAGATGCCACAAACTAATGAAGGTGCGGCGTCAACTCCTGATATGCAGAACCTGGTCCATCATGAGAGATCTCCTCAGCACACCCTCTGCCAATTGATAAATCTAAGCACCACTTATCTGGCATAAACAAACAATGATTTACAGATTTTGATTGGCTAATGGTCAAAAAAATGGTACGTGGTGCTCATTGTGCATTCAATATTCAAACAAACACCCCCCAAGGAGGGAGTTACCTTGGGTAAATGTCCCATGCACAAGAGTTCGAAAAGAAAGCTTACTGGACCATGAAAAAAGTAAATGCTGACCTTTTAAGAAAGCATGTAATTAAGCAAACTGAAATCGGTCAAATTGAAAGATCTCTATCTGTGTTAAATAACTTACAGAGAGATGCCTTTGTGGGAGCTTTAAGGTCTATGTATTGGTTGGCAAAAAATGAGTTGCCACATACAATGTTGTTTGAAAAGCTGTTGGAACACTGTAAAGAAATGGGTTGTTCCTTTTTACAACATCTCAATGTTGGTAAAAATGCACATCACACCTCTGAAAGAATAATGCAAGAGCTGCTGGATGTCTTAGCATCAGAAATAAAGTCTAACATACTGAAAAATATACACACTGAAAATGTTTTCAGTATTCTTTGTGATGAAACCACAGACATCTCAGGTGTAAAACAATTAATTATTTACATTAAACATGTTTGCCAGGTCACTAAAGAGGTCAGAATTAGTTTTGTATCAACCCGCAATATGATTGATGGCAAAGTGGAGACTATGGACACTCTTGGATTGAAACCTGCTAATCTGGTTGGACTTGGGTCAGATGGAGTGGCTGTTATGATTGGGAAACAGATAGTTGGGGCCTCATGTATAACGCCGTGCGTAGAATTCGCACTATAACATGGCGTAAGCACAAAAGCCGAAATGTGCTTACGCACAGAAAAATCCAGATGCAGGAATCTGTGCATACTCCAACTTCCACGTTCTTCCGCTACATAAATCCTGATCAGCGTGAAAAGTAACACTCGTGCACGTGCTTTATGTAACGCCCCAACTCCTCTCAGAATTACGCCTCTTTGAATATACAAATAATTATAAATCGCCCTTAAGCACAGCCTTCTGTGAAAGACAATGGGAAAAGCACGGGGGAAAACATAACAATATCAGCGAATACCAAGTGGAGGCAAAGGAAAAACATACTATTTGTTTAATCAAACCGTTGTATAATCAACAAAAGGAAGTTGATCAAGTGACATAGCATGTTGGAGAAACTTGAAAGCTAACGTTCACAAAATCGCACAGTGCCGGAAATAAAAAAGAAGTCACATATCAAAGTCGCCGTGAAAAGGCGAGTTGTAGCCCACTGTCTGAGTGTCATATGAAAGCTTATTAGGGTACAGAGAAAAAAAGGCACACAGTGGGGAAAAAGCACGAAATGTCAACTTCAGTCTCGAAATTTCCACTTTAATCATGTAGTTTATTTTGTCATTAAAGTAGAACATCATAAACTTCATCTTAAAATTGTTTAATTAACCAGTTACTCAAATAACATTTTAATTAAAGTAGCACTTTAAATTCTTTGTTTTGTATGTGATCTTCTATGTGTGTAAATCACTACTTGCTTCTTAAACTGGATCTCTTCCTCCAACTGGACACAGAATCCATTACATTTGTGATATTACAGCTCTCTGAATAACTAAAATACTGAGATGTATACGTGATATAATTTTCATGATGCACGTTATTAAACATGGGTTTCACGGCGCAGTGATTGTGTGCGAACTTCGATGAAGTTATTTATTGCAGCAGTACTCATGGGCGGCTCTAGGCTTGTGGCGGCCCTGGGCAGAGGAAGAATCGGTGGCCCCTTCACCCGCCAATGTCAATGTGGTATCTTATACATGGTGGATGGCCACGTCCGTTGCGGACACTGCATAGCCGCCTCGTGCTCATGACACAAGCATTTAACTTTTGCCGAAATTTGTCGCTGCGCTTTTAGCTGTGTTGTTATTTTCTCTTTCTGTTTTATATCTACTGCATACTAATAAAAGGCAAAGCCTTCACTGACTCACTCACCCACTCACTCACTGACTGACTCCACTTTGATGGACACTTCCACCGTGATAATATTCCACTTTGTTTTAATACCACTAACAGTTGACCGTGGAATATTTAGTAGAGAGGAAATTTCACAAATGGGCTTATTGCACAGGTGGCATCCTATCACAG
This sequence comes from Polypterus senegalus, assembly GCF_016835505.1. Classification (NCBI taxonomy): domain Eukaryota; kingdom Metazoa; phylum Chordata; class Cladistia; order Polypteriformes; family Polypteridae; genus Polypterus; species Polypterus senegalus. Next base: position 161,995,835 of record NC_053155.1, read on the forward strand.
TACCACGCTTGAATTCACTGAGCTCCTCAGTGCGACCCATTCTTTCACAAATGTTTTTAGAAGCCGTCTGCATGCCTAGGTGCTTGATGTTATACATCTTTGGTCATGGAAGTGATTGGAACACCTGAATTCAGTGATTTGGTGTGGTGTCCCAATACCTTTTGCAATATAGTGTACTTGTGCTATGAGTGTTAGATTTAGGACTCAGGAGGCAGTACTGGACTGGGCTGGTGTATATATATTGCTGTCTTTTAGCTTATAAGAGGGGGCCTAAATAGTTGGAGGAAATTGCATATTGGTAGCTGGAGAACTTCTGGGCAAACTTTTGACAGTAGAAAGAGGCTGTCATGAGTTATAACCTCTGCTAGTACAGAGGGTGACCTAAAAGTAGATACAGCAAAGGTGCTAGAAAGAGAGTGCATTTTTGTTTGATACAAGGAGAAAGTCTATGCTGTCATTACTTAAGGTTGGAATTTGTTTTTTGATATGATTTATTGTAGATTAATTGATCCTTAAGCTCCACTTTTGCTAGTTTTGCACTGTGTAAATTGACTATGCACCACATATTTTCTTTTCATTGCTTTAGGTGCAAGGTGCCACTACCATGTCTGTAAATGTAAGCTATTGTTTTGTAGACATCTGTACAACTGTAAAGGAAAGGTTGTAGGAATAAAGGCATTTGTGCGACCCACTTATTTTGCATTCTCTGCTCAGTACAGGTGACCCACAATGTGTTATCGCCTTTGCAATGTCAAGAAAAGTGCAACCAGGTAACCATTAGAAAGGAACCAGGTTGGTAGCTGCTATGCCAAAGTGTGGTGCAGTTGTCGTGGAAACATTTTTCAGAGTAATTTAGCTCTTCTGAAAGTTCACGGGCATTACCATGTTTTGCATGTTTTTTTTTTTTTGTTTGCTTAAAAATGCAGATATTATTTTGCATTATTAGATTCATCCAGTTTCTGCCTCTTTTTCCCTCGTCTTTAATATCTTGTAGCTCTTCATCTGTATATTCTGGATCAGCAACAAGGCTAAAAAAATTTCTTGTCTTCATAGTAGGCTAAATATTGATGCTGTCAAATGAGGGCCTTGTGACTGTGCGGGCTGGGTCCCACTGGAAATCTCTTTAACCCGCAACTCCCGATAGTCATGACTGGGATGAGCTGAGCAGATGTGGACAAAAACACCAAGCAAGGGGGTAGTGAAAAGTATGCAGTGCCTTTATTAAAACAAATCAAAACAAAAGTGTCCAAAAAGTGCAATGCAAAGTTCCTAAATAAATAATCCAAAAAACAAGTGAAATGTAGAGGTTAAAATGATTAAATAAATAAAGAATCCATAAAAACGAGGTTGAAACAATTGGCAGGAAACTGTCTTCTGTTAAATGCCTGGTACATGTTCTTAAACTGACACATCCTCTGTTTATCCTGGAAAGGACCTCACAAAAGAGGACACATCCTACCGGCAAATGCAGCCAGCCATCCATTACGAGTCCAGGCCCCTTCTGGTCCATAGCTCCACAGTAGGGCTCCTGATCCTGACTCAGGCTCAGGTCCTCCCTGGACCATGGCTTCAGAGAGGCTCCGCATCTGAACCATTGACTTCCACTGCCTTGTGGCCAATCAGTTCTACCATTGGCCCTCTGTCTCCAGGAAATCACTCTGCCAAAGTCACCCACTTCACTAACTCTGAATGCCAACTGTACGATCAATTCCAGGGTCTTTCATCCAACCTGCCTGCCCTCACCCTCTCCCTCTCTTTCTCTCTGGCAAGCTCTCTTGCACCTGCATTATATCTCCATCCTTAAACCTCCATTTCCTTAGTATTTTTTTTTTCCTTTTCTTCTTGTGCTGGCCCGTTCTTATAGGGCTCCGTGGGTGCAGCATCTCAATTGTGCACTGCAGGAAGCTGATGAAGGAATGACTGCACCTTTGCGTACAGGTGCATCTCACCCCAATTATTCCAACAACTTCCTGTAGCTGCATGAGTGTGCATGATCGGAGAATGAAACAGCCAATTAATTATTTATTTATTTAAAACCGGCCACTTTTTTCTGAGCTGCGGACCTACTATACCAAAGGCCTATAAGGTAAACCCTTAGAAAGCTGAACATTTCTGCAGATAAAAAGTATACCCTGAGTACTCTATTCTTTATTAAAATATGACTAGAACTGCACCCTTCAGGATCCAGCTCTTTGAGGGTAAACAGTTACCAAGAAGGAATACAGACATAAAGCGAAGAGGGACTCCAGAATTTTTTGAAAACGGCACAGCCCCATATAAAAATACATTATTTTTTTTATGAAAACAATTTGGACATGCACTTTTCCAATATGTGTACATTCTCAAGATGTAAATCAATACTAAGGAACATTATTGGCTTTGGATTGGATGTATTCATATGTCTTGATAGTGAGAAAATAATTTAGACTTGAAAAAGAATAATAATAATATATATCTTCTAAGTAAATGTCTTATGTATTACGCATTATGCATTGTATGTTACTTACCTTACTAGTAGCATTCCATTTATGTTTTTAATTTAATATGTTAATCAAATCCATCATACTGTATCTCATTAAAACTCTACAGTTAGGTAATTGAGATACCACCATAAAAATGCAAATAAAACATGTATGTCCAGTTGGAAACAATATAGAGCATTTTAATTGGGGCTGTAAAATTGGAATATATGAATTGACTTGGACAAGTTATAATAAATCTATAAAAAATACATGTATTTTTCAGGGGGTACATACTCCCTGAAAATTTAAATTTGTATTGTGTTCCTCATTGTAAGCCCACAAATGTATACATACATGCATACATCACATCTACACTCTTTAAAACAGGTAGAATTCTTTAGCCACTGCTGTTTTACAATGTGCCAATCTTGACAGTTAAGACCTTATGGGATGGTTGGGACACATAGATAAATAGATACTTTATTAATCCCAAGAGGAAATTCACATAATCTAAGGCAGTATACTGATACAAAAAAAATATTAAATTAAATAGTAATAGAAATGTATGTAAAAGCAGACAATAACTTTGAGTAATGTTAGCATTTACTCCCCCGGGTGGAATTGAAGAGTCGCATAGTGTGGGGGAGGGACGATCTCCTCAAAAGAGCCTGAGTAGTATTGCACCATATCATCATAGTCACAGGGTGCAATTGCAATGCAAATCATTGGGAAAAAAAAGCCAGGGAAGTGCTGCACCACAGGGAATCAAGTAATATAAAGGAGGCAGGAAGTGGAGGGCAGAGGAAGCTGTTTTGAAACCTCAGGGAAGTGTGCATCACAAGAGCTTTGTGAGGATGGTGACACAAGGCTGAGCTGAACTAGGGTCCTTTTCATCTCCACTCATTGATGTTCATAAACAGAAGGAAAAATGTTGCCTGGTTTAAGAGGAGGTGAGAGCAGCAGTTGAAGAGCAGAGATCATGCAGGGTGTTTAGTCAAGATGGCAGAAGGCAGTAGAAAATGAAGATGACCTGGGCTGAGCTGTGGGCCACTGAGTCACAATGCATTAAGTTTGCAATCCAAGGTGCAGGTGCTCTGTTCTCCCACTGCTGCCATCTCAAAGGCTCCTACCGGCGAGAGCACCTCCAGAGCATAATGGTCGCTTCTGCTTCCACAGTCTCCTCCTTGAGGCTCTACTCCCGTTCACCTGCTTCTATTTTGTTCACCAGCTTCTTTTCTCTCTTCTTCTCCTTCCTGCTTCTCCCATCTTTTATCCTCTGCTTTCTTTTTTTCACTCTTCCTTTTCTTTCTTATTTTTGCACTCCCCTTTATAGGCCGTGGAGCTGTTGCAGGTGCGATTGCCTGATTGCTGCCCCAGGCGAATAATAAAACAATCGGATGGCGGCTGACTACCTTGCACCAACCCGGAGACAGGGTGTCTTCACAGGAGATCGCTCGCACCTGCTCCACTCCCCAGCACGAGCGCATTCATTTTTTATTTTTTAAAATGGCCACTCATTTTGAGCCACAGACCTGCTATAACACAGTCTGATGGAAGGATCACCAAGGAAATCTTGTGTGGTGAGCTGACTGTTGGTACCAGGGCATAAGGTCATTCCTACCCCTGTTTTAAGGATCTCAGCTAGTGTGACGTGAAGTTCACTGTCACTTATTTTAACAGCTAAGAGAAAGTTCCTGGGTAAGTGGGTTTGCTGGACTGGAGATGGGACATTACGTGGTGGGGGGCAACAACAGAGAGAATATGCTGAGTCAAGCTATAGCACAGAAGAGGACATGGCAAAAAATAATTCAAGGAATGAAACCAGGTGTAGCCACTCACAAATTAGGCCCTACAGTAAAAACAAGCACTGTGCCATCAGCACCTCATAATTCTCTCTCCCATCCATGTTGGATGATAATAAGGAGCCTACTGTTAGAGAACAGAAGTAACAATTTGAAACATGCTGATTTTGTCTGGGACTTTACCAAAGAAGAGACATTTTTATATAGTTGATAATAGTTGACTTCTAGACCAATATACATTGTGTTAGATCATTAACAATGTTTGATATACATGCTGGACATAAAACACTTCACACATTCTGCATTTTCAGAAGAAAGTATGTTATATTTGGACAGAAAAGACAGCATGCCAATGAATTTGTATAATTTGATAACATTCATTTCTAGTTGTTTGCATTTTAGTGGACAGCAGCATATTTGCATGCCATATATGTTCCTTAAATTTACAAGGTTCATTGAACTGAATAAAGCAGTGAGTCTTCTCTCTTTCTGGAAAATCATATGCAGTATTTTTTTTAGATCTGAATATCTTTATATGTTTCTATGTATAAATCATATGCAGAAACCTTAGTGCTATTATAGCTGTAAAGTGGAAGGCTGATTAATTTGTCCTGTTAAATTTTTTGTAGGAGGTGTTTTTTCTGTTTTTCTTTCACACATTTTTTTTTCTCTCCAGGCAGCATGAGACTGGCACATTTGTTTCTTAAATGCAATAAAGGCTAATAATTTGTGCCAGGTGACGAAATGCTACCGCTTTAACATAGCTGATTACCAGCTGTTTGTGTTATGTAATGTAGACTCTTGTATGGTAGTAATGTGGATTATTATATGGCATTGTGGTGTAAAGTTGAACACTGATTTAAATTACATGAAAAATGTAGAAATAAAGTGTAGGCTGCATGCTGGTGCAGGGGATGATGCTTCTTGGTAGGCTTATTTGAAAATGGATGTTGAGGACAGCCTTTGTAAATGACATAACTGTGAAGTTTGTTGCATAAGAGTGGAAGTTCCTTGAGGCATGTGAGAACTGTGAAGTAAAGATGGGCTTTGAAATTCTGGATTATCTTTTACTGGTTGTTAACAATAAGACATTAACAAGTCCTGTATATGCTTTCTGTTAGACTATGTATGACATCTGGCTTTTGAAAGTACAGCATTTTGAAATGTCCTCTTGAAAGATGTGACATTGTTGTAGTTTTAGTAATATTAGATTAGATAGGAGCAGAATTATCTTCATGTTCAGTTCCATTTATTCTTTAATTCCACACCTTCATTTATAATCTTAGAGAGGAGCACAAATTTAGAGCTAGTTGAAATAAAATAAGTTTTCACAGTGGTTAATGTTGCTGCTGTCTCCAGGACACTGGTTTCAATCATTGTGTGGATCACTATGGTGTTTACCTGTTCTTCATTTGTCATAATAGGTTTGCTCAGGAGACTCTGTACCCTTTTAATTACTTTACCTTCTACATTGCATAATAAAGACATACACTTTAAGTTTTTTACTGATTGTGAACTGGAATGGTATGAGTGGGGTCTAGTGTCAGTTTTTCCAGCTTTGGACAGGCGTGCTTTTCAAGTTTAGTTCTGGCTTTTTTCTCATGAGAGATCTAATTCCTCAAGACCCTAGAATTTAATTAAATTAGTTCAAGACAGTCTGCTGCAATAAAACCAAAGATATTGAGCAAATATCTTCTAAGACTTTGTACAGAAATTAATGACAGATTATCACAAAACAAGCTCCTTGTTCTAAATGGAATTAATCTCTTTTGTAGCCTTATGTGTTCCCATCAGGGTTTCTCAGTGTATATTCTTGGTTCGTGGGATGATTTCTGAACACAGGGCAGTTGTCCTTTAAATTTTAAGAGTAGCTGGTTACTAGAAATTGAGAGCGGAGAGTGTATATGTATGCATTGTAATTACAATAGTAAATGTTTTAAAATATATGTCAGCAGCTGTCATTTTTCCTATGGGTCCTTTGACTTCAGCATTTACTTACATTTTTATCATTCTGTTGGTGTTGAATGGAAGGAGACATGATGGTCTTTGTTCGAATATACTTTTCAGTATGTTTTACAACAATATTTATTCAGAATTCCTTATCTAATATTTCATCATACATTTGTTCAAGAGTAAATTAGTTAGATGCAAGTGTAGACCTGAAAGTTTATATTCAGTGATACAGTGACTTGAGCAAATACTTTGCTTAAGCACTGTAAACTTGTGCAACAAAACACCTCTACTGAAGGCTAATTCTGTTGTTTACATAAAGCTAATGACATAATAATTCTTAAGTAAACAATACAATAAACTGTTGGTAGTGGTGTTGAGCCTCAAATGAAAGACAATGCCTGGGAGGGTCTTTATTTCTTTTTAAAAACTACACTTCCTGAGGCAGCTGAAGCGAGCAAGTCTTCCCCCTTCCATCTTCACCATGTTCTACAGAGGCACAATTGAGAGTGTTCTGACCAGCTGCATCACTGTCTGGTATGGCAACTGCAACATATCCAACCGCAAGCGCCTGCAAAGGATAGTGAAGACAGCAGAGAACATTATTAGGGTGCCTCTCACTTCACTACAGGACATATTTTACAAATGCAAGGCCTACAGCATTGTGCAGGACCCCCTACACTCCTCACATGGACTTTTCATACTTCTGCCATCCAAGAGAAGATACTGCAGCATCAAAGCCATATCTGCCAGGCTGCAGGATAGTTTTTACCCACAAGCTGTCAGACTCCTTTACATCATGCTGCCACCTGGGATCTTCCACACTGCCTCAACCACCTCTAAAAACAGAACCTTTATTCATGCAAGCCACTTTCCTGCAAAGACGAGTGTACATGTAGAAAAGAACTGAAAATCTCATACTGACCTTTAAGTATTTTGACACTCTTGATATCCTTCTGCTGTGAAACATTCCGAACCGTCATTGTTTACACATGTCTTAAACAACTATTATCATACACTGATAATTTCTGTATTATCTATATATTTATTATTTATTTATTATATTACATATCTTGACTATATTTATATATCTAGATTGCAAATACCATACATTGCATCAATGTTCATATTACTAACTACACGTCAATATTGCTGCTACTTCTTTGTCTTGTCTTTGCACAATGTCTTGTTTATGTTTTAATTTTAAATTTAAATTAACTTTTTTAATTCTGTTTTTAATTTATTATTTGCACTTCATGTTGTTGCACTGTGGACCCTGAGCTTCGCAATTTCATATATCTGTTTACTTGTATATGGTTGAGATGACAATAAAGTTCACTTTGACTTTGAAATAGTTTAATTCCACCTGTTCCACTACCAGAATGCAAAGGGTTGTTCAGAACGTTTGATTCCGTTTATCAATGGAATTGTCAAGACACTCATTTAAACCAGCCATAGACATAGATTGACAGCTATTCAGAACTCATTTTGATAGTTAACAGCAGACTTTTGAAGTTCTATGCTACTTCTCGACCTCTCAGGTCTGCTAATGAATGACATCTGGTGATGCAAGCTATGCATGCTATCAAATCTTAATGCAGACTCTTTTCATGTGTAGCTATGGACTGGTAGAATGAGCTGTTCACGTCAGTTCGACATGCTGACTCCTTCAATGTGATTAAGAAGCCTTTGAAGACCCTCTTGTTTGGAGATATTAAGTATTAAATTTTGCAACCTAAGACTTATAACTAGCTTGTTTTTTGTTCTGTACTCTTTACTTGTGATGCTCAATTTTGTAACCTATCATGTTAGCACTTATTCCCAAACATTCCTCCAGACTGATGTTTACTCATGATCACATGAACATCACTTGATGTTATGTTGACCTTTTTTGTAAGTCAGTTTGGATAAAAACATCTGATATGGAAATGAATATAAATGTAGTGTTCTCTTGATTGAAGATATTGATTATGATACATCTTCATCCTGGAGAGTGTTCTTGACTTGGCTAGATGTAGTGAAGAGGGTTTTCCTGAACAATCTAGCACGCATGACTTTTGTGGTTATTTAGGCCTTTTTACGCTGATGAGCTCACCAGTGAGTCCTTTCTTGAAGAATTATTGAAGAATGTACTAAATTGTTGCTTTGGCCACTCCTAATATTACTGGAATCTCTCTGATAGGCTTCTTTTGTTTTCTCAGCCTAATGATGGTTTTACTTGCATTGACAGCCCTTTGGAACTCAACAGCTTCCAAGTACAAATTTCAGACTTTGAATCATCTCTGGACTTTTTACCTGCTTAACATTAGAACAGCCGTGCATTTTTTCAGTACTTAACTGCCAAGAGGTATCTGAATCCTTTTGTTCTTATTAATGGCCGATCAATTCAGCAGCCCGAAATCACATCTCTGCTTTCCTAATCCCAAATGCCACAGGTATCCTAATACTAATGTGGGATCAGTACTAAAATCCTGACTTCTCTATTGATACCGGCTTTTGGAACCTCAGTACCATTTACCAAATTGGTCCAAAGCAAATAAGGAATAACTCCAAAACGCTCTGTTCTACTGCAGTCTCCCTGTACTGCCATGCTATCGCTCCACATCTAAGCAGTAGAGGGGTGGGTCCTCCAATAACTCCCAATTGTGTCACTGCATCACTCTTCATAGCTGCCTTCCCATGACCCACGTCATTCAACACATTGAAGCAATAAGGTAGAGGCCGGTGAAATCACAAGTACATTGGAAGTGAGTGGGTCATTCGATAATTGAGAGAAAACATGATGTTTGTTCCAGTTCTGAAAATGCTAAAATGCTGGTACTGTATCATTTTTAATTTTGGTGGTTTTGGTACTTTCTTATTACCAGCAAAACCAAAATTTGCAGAATCTGCCTGTGACGTACAGTAGAACCTACTACAGCTATAAAACATGTAATTTTTTACCAAATCATAATATGCCTCTGTTACTTTCTAAAGAAGAAGGCAGTCCAGAGTTAAAATTACTTGAATGTCCTTCTCTGTGGAAGAAAAACCCAAGCACCTGGAAAAGACCTTGTTACGGATAAGAACTAAACACTGAGCAGCCCCAGAATCTAACCCAGTCTTCTTGAGCAAACCATTGTGTACCTGTTTCTAAAAAAGAAATATTAAGCTTTAAAAGTCAATTTATTAACAAGCATTTTACATAATTAGAAAAAGTCCAATTTTAAGGAAGTTGACAGCCTTGAGAATTTATATCAAATTGTTCAGTGTTAAATGATAGACAGATGCCAAATTTTTCTTTGTTTTTTTTTTTTTTAAAGTATCAATTTCCTAGTCTCTTTTGAAGATGCTCTTAGTAAAATCTGCAAAACTAAACTAATACCCACTGTGAAAAAAGATCATGCTCTGTAACTCTTCATACACAGAAAAAGCTAGTATATACAGCTGGATGTGTTTATTTTTCATTGTGAAGGATACGCAAACCAAGTCTCTGTCTTGCACCCCAAAACATGAGGCTGAGTCTCAGTACTTTAGCAAAACCAACTTTACTCAGCTTAAAACAGGAACACCATAATAATTTATTGTAGCGGGATTTACAATTCTCCTAAAGGCAGACACAGCATTTAGACAAGGTGATTACACTTTGGGGTGCTTTTCGACATGTCGTCATTTTGGGGGAGCCTTACAACATAATGACATGAGTGTGGAAACTTGCATACACAACATTTTTGTGCGTATGCACCGTTCATAGATAAAACCCCTGGACATTGACACAAATTGATGAATAAATACAAGCCTGGTCTGCTATAGAAATAAAACCTTGTTGTAATTCTATATATACCCAGCTTTGTGCCCCAGTAAATACAAATTAAAGTCAATATACCAATAATCCATTTGTCTATCAATCACTCAGAGTATTGGACCAATGCAGGAAATGCTTTAAAGCAGAGAAGCTTTTATATGTTGCACCTTTTTCCACCCTCTCAAACCTACACAGTATTTAATCTTTGAAAATGTCCGGGATTAAAAAACTTCGAAAACTGTATATTGATAATTGTCTTATGCTTCAAATTTTACTTCCCATCAACACAATGTTCCCACTACTTTCAAATCAGAAAGTTTGCTAAAAGGAACCTACCCAGTTTTCCACATCTCCCACCTTTTTCGATTCGAGAAGAAATACTGATCAGCCTTGAAAACTCAGACAGAATCTCACTTTAATATGTTTTTATATATTATCTTCCTTTCATAGATCCTAGGGTCCAGTGGGGAAAGGATCTTTCACTTAATATCTCTGAAAAGGAGTGGAAAGCAGCCATGCATAGAATACACTCTCACTCCATATGTGCAAAACATTCAATTATTCAACTTAAAATATTTTATTGATAACATTATCTTGTTTAAATTTGTCTATTATGACATTAGAACAGTCTATTCAGCCCAACAAAGCTCGCCAGTCCTATCCACTTAGATTCTTCTTAAAAAACATCTAGTCTAGTTTTGAAAGTCCTTAACACTAGAATTACCAGAGCCTACGAAAAAACTTGTAATTCCGTCCCACCTTAAATTGCTTCTTAAATCCCTTCACACCTCTCCGCCAGCGTCCTTTGTCCTCTAAATGTGCTGATAAAGAGAAGCTAGGAGCAGCCGGCTATTCCATCCCCCCACCAATTTAGAACGTGCACGAACTTTTCTCAGCCCATGCCTTGATTGAGTATCTGGGAGTGGAGTTTTAGAGTGGAAATAATAGATCGTTATTTGGAACACACGCATTTCATGTCTGTTCCGTTTCTACAGTAATCTGTGTCAACACATTGTTAAAACAGAAACGTTTTTTATATTCTAGTAGTAGATGACAAAATGTAGGCATAAACTATATAATGTATGAAGCCTGAAGTCCAAATATCAAAGAAACATTTTCACAAAAGGTTCAAATATAACACAACAATTGCGCTTTTATTCAAAAATATAACTGCAGAAACAAAAAGCCGTCTTAACATGCGACATTGACAGCAGTTTATTATAACTGCCTCCGTAGTGCAATAGAATCAGTTCTCGCCTTGGAATCAAAAGGTTGCGAGTTCGATCCTGCACCACTCCGTTTTGAGAAGTAAACTGCTCTTAGTCTTACTATTTTAGAATAAAAGCATACATTTGATTTCAGTCTGTAACAGCCGGTGCAATTTATGATCCTTGTAAAGGTTAGCTTTTTTTTTTTTTTTAAATTCACTTTTCATTCTCTCAGTCGCGTTCAGAATCAATCCATACAACCCCATCTGACACGGCTGTTTTCACTAAAGACGCGCTATAGCTCTGCAGTGTACCACGATGCATACTAACGCACTCCCCCCCCACCCAACCACACAAACGCTGGCGAAGCTGCCTTCTTCGTATCTCACCGTCACTTGATTTTCTTTTTATTCAGTTTAATTGAGACAATCAATCAAGATTTTTTTTTTTATTGATTTTTTTTTTATTTTTTTTATTTTGAATTTTGATTGATTGATTGATTGATTAATTGAGTGTTCCTGCCAGTCCCCGCATGTTGCTGTATGCTATTTCTTTTGTACTCCAGGACATGCAGAGGAAAGAATGGTAAAGAGCAGTAACTTCGGCGCTATATGTAAAATGTAAGACTAAGAGCAGTTTACTTCTCAAAACTGAGTGGTGCAGGATCGAACTTGCGACCTTTTGATTCCAAGGCGAGAACTGATTCTGTTGCACCATGGAGGCAGTTATAATAAACGGCTGTCAATGTCGCATGTTAAGGCGGCTTTTTGTTTCTGCAGTTATAATTTTGAATATAAGTGCAATTGTGCAATTACCTTTTGTGAAAATGTTTCTTTGTTATTTAGACTTCAGGCTTCATACATTATATAGTTTTTGCCTACATTTTTTCATCTACTACTAGAATATAAAAAACGTTTCTGTTTTAACAATGTGTTGACACAGATTACTCTAGAAATTGAACAGACATGAAATGCATGTGTTCCAAATAACGATCTATTATTTCCACTATAAAACTCCACTTCACTCCCAGATACTCAATCAAGGCATGAGCCGAGAGAAGTTCGTGCACGTTCTAAATTGGTGGGGGGATGGAATAGCCGGCTGCTCTTAGCTTCTCTTTATCAGCACATTTAGAGGACAAAGGATGCTTGTGTAGAGGTGTGAAGGGATTTAAGAAGCAATTTAAGGTGGGACGGAATTACGAGTTTTTTTCGTAGGCTCTGGTAATTCTAGTGTTAAAGCCTTACTGTCTACCATGCTACTTGGTTACTTATTCCTAGTGTCTATGCTTCTCTGTGTAAAGAAAAACTTCCTAATGCGAAATTTACCCTTAACAATTTTCAGCTGTGTTCTTGATGAACTCAGTTTAAAATAACAGTCTCGATCCACTGTACTAATTCCCTTCATAATTTTAAACACTTCAGTCATGTCACCTCTTACTTTTCTTTTGCTTAAACTGAAAAGGCTCAGCTCTTTTAATTTTTCTTCATAATTCACCCTGTATAACCCTGGAATGAACCTAATCACTCTTCTCTGGACCTTTTCTAGCACTGCTATGTCCTTTTTGTAGCCTGGAGACCAAAATGCACACAGTAGTCCAAATGAGGCCTCATCAGTGCATTACAAAGCTTGAGCATAACCTCCTTGGACTTGTACTCCACACAGTGCTATATAACCTAAAATTCTATTCGCCGTCTTAATGGCTTCTGAACACTCTTGGGAAGTTGATAGTGTAGAGTCCACTATGACTCCTAAATTCTTCTCATAAAATGTACCTTTGATTTTCAGACCACCCATTATGTATTCAGACCTAACATTTTTACTTCCTATGTATCATGGACTGAGCCATTGATACGACAGATCTCGTTATCGGTGTGTAGTTTTGTGGGAATGTAGGCCAATTCGGGAGTTTGCAGGTTTTACTGCAGACGTCACAGGTAAAAACACCACTGGCTTGCTGTCTTGCTGCTTCTTTCCTTTGCATCCTCCTTGCTTCCAGCTGTGCAAGTCTGCTCATCTCAAAGTGCTGAACATCTTCATGACAGATTCGTCACCAGGTGGACCGGTTCAGAGCAAGTTGATAAAATTGTAACATAAGACCACACGTCTTCAGGTTGGCTTTAAAAGTGTCCTTATATTGGAGTAAAGGACGCCCGACTGAGCAACGGCCATGTGACAACTGTCCGAAGAAGATTTGTTTTGGGATCCGAGTATCTGCCATGCGCACCACAAGTCCTGCCCACTGCAACTGTGCAGCTTTGATGACTGCCTCGATGCCATGCATACCACTTTTACGCTGCACCTCTGTATTTGGGACCATGTCTTGCCACTTGACATAAATGATTCTGTGGAGACAGCGTAGATGGAACTGGGTCTAGATTCCTCAGATTGCGGCAATACAGTGTCCACGTTTCACATCCATACAATAAAGTCGTTAGGACAACGGCTCTATATACTGCCAGTTTTGTGGACAGTGTAACTCCATGTTCGTTCTAGAGGCGATTCTGAAGTTTACCAAAAGATAAGCTGACTTTGGCGAGTCTTGCAGACATGTCGTGGTCATTGCCTGCAGAACTGCTCAGGACACTATCTAGGTAAGTAAACTTGTCTACATATACAAGTGCTGTCCCATCAATAGTCACTGCTTGTTGTTGGAGGGGACTACTGGAAGACGCCTGAACCATTACTTCTGTCTTCTTGAGACTGACAGTGAGACCAAAATGTTTGGCTGCACTGGCAAAGCGATTCATCAAGCCCTGTAGGTCATCCAAAGAATGAGCCATGAGAGCATAATCATCGACAAATAGGAGTTCACGTATGATAGCATTATGGACTTTGGACTTGGCCCGTAAGCGGCTAAGATTGAAGATGTCACTGTGTGTTCAGAACTGTACTGGAATACCAATGTTGCAATCTTTGAAAGCTATATACAGCATGAATGAGAAGAAGATGCTCGTCACTTGAGTCGTTGTCGTCTTTGCACAGTCCTCATGCACCTGTGACTCGTGTAGACTTTTCATTGCTCTGTGCGGTTTTGTCTGCTTTTCTATATATAATCCACCAAGACACCTGACCACGTTAGTAGCACGAATTGCTGTATGTAGCATGTAAAACAGTTTGCTATGGTGTAAGCGGTCGTGCGTCGTAACCGAAAACTCGGTTTTTAAAGACTGCTTACTTCATTGTGTTTTAACCTCAGTTGTAAAGGATTGTTTTAAGGATCCCATGGGATACCCTGCAAAACCGTTTTACACGCTGCATATGGCGATTCACCTCCGCAAGAAGCATGCCTCTATGAACAGTCAACATTGCTCGGAGGTGCATGTGGCCTGTACGACAGATGAATATAAATGATGCTGTTTTTTCTGTGTCGTCGCGTCCAAGTTGATGGGCGTGGCTCTGCGAGTTGTCATCGTATCCAATGGTCTTGGAGTTGGTGGGCATGGCTCCTTCTTGCGTGCGCCAAAGGTGTCTTACTTGTCGGCGGCTTAGTGAATCTACACCCCTTCCGGCGTGCTTTCCATGGGTGTCTTGCCTTAGTGAATTATATATATAGATATTTTCCAGTCCTTTGGAATTTCCCCAGTTCACAGTGACTTCCTAAAAATATGTGTCAAGGATTTATATATGTACTTGCTAGTCACCTTAAGAACTTGAGGGTGAATATTATCTGGTCCTGATGATTTGTTTGATTTCAGCCTGTTTAATCTGAGCAGGACGTCTCCCTGTACAATTTCCAAATCCTTCAGTACCTACTAAGTAGTCCAGTTTACTGCTGGGAGCTTATCCACTTCCTCACTTGTGAAGACCTCAGAAAAATGCAAGTTTAGAGCATCCGCTATTTCACTGTTTCTTTTAATTTACTATTCCTGATGCATTTCACCTCCTCCTTGACTGTTCTTTTTCTACTAAAATACTAAAATAAATCTCTTATGGTTGTCTTTCGTCCCATCTGCTATATTCCTCTCCAACTGTCTTTTAGCCTCCCTAACATCCTTCTTAATGGTTGCCCTCATGTTCTCATACGCTCTACGATTCACTTTGGAGTTATTAGTCTTGTATACCTTATACAGATTTTTTTTTCCTTTGCAGCTTTTTTTTAACTCTTTATTAACCCACTGCAGAGTTTATCAAGTTCATTTTTATTCAAAATATAGGTATGTTCCTGTCCTGCATTACATGTAAAACTTTTTTAAACCTCTTCTACTGCTCCTTGACTGTCTCCACCCTTAGGCCAGGTTTATATTTCACGCAACGCATGCTCCAGCGGATGCTCCTTCTACACAAGTGTTTTACTGTTTATACTGGTGTGCGTACTTGTTTTGATTTGGGAAAATGGTTCAAGGGATTCTTTAGAATAAGTGGGCAAAAATCAGAGAGAAGAGGTCCGATACTTCAATAAAATTTACTTATTCAATTATAACATATAAATACATATGAATGGGTTATAGAAATAAATATATATGCTTAAAGAGACAAACGTATACTTACAATAACATACATACATACAGTAACATACATCAAAAGACCCAGAGCCATCATCCTAGACCAGGAGACTGAGGGAGCCCGCATGTCAGTCTTGTCAGAGGATCAACCCCGTGTGCCTTTTATCAGATACCGGGCGGTTGCGCCTTTCCCCAGTTGGCGTCCAAAGAAACTGAGGCGAACCTTCCCTTATATACTAATTAGGTGTCCTTGCCCAAAAGCGGCTTACGTGGAAGCAGTGTATGCAGAAGTGATCAGTTCCAGCATACAACCCCCCCCTCCATGGGACACTGCGTTATTTTTTCTTCTACTCGGCCTTGAGACTAATGCCTAATACCAGAAGACACAGTAATATGCTTACATGTGAAAAAAGCCTCTCGAAGTGAAAAACAACTCCTAAAATAGCCTTGGCTGTATCTTTAGAACATTCCCGGCTGTTTCTCCCAAAACATTAGTAATGCAGCTGGGTTTCGCGCTGAAGCGACCAACGCCCATCTGCTCTCCTGATTTCCCCCTCTCTCTTTTTATTTCACCTTTGCTTTTTACAGAGAAAAATCCTTCCATTACAGTACTTTACGGAAATCTGGAAGAATCCATAAGATGGCAGTGCGAGATATTATCACAGTGAGAACAGGTTCGGCTTCGCTGTGTTTGAATTGCCTGGAACACCCATTAAATTCCGTTGACACCTTACCGTAATATCTCTGAAAAGGATGTTTAATGAATAAATCCATCAATACAGGGATGTGTCCCTTCCAGCAAGCATTGGGCACGAGGCAGAAACAATCCCTAGACTGGGCATCAGCTCATCGTAAGGTGTATACAATCATGCACATACACTAGTGGCATTCTAGTGTCACCAAATATGCATATCTTTGGAAGGAACCTGGAGCACACTGTGGAAACCCAGCAGGAAAACATGTAAACTCCAGGCAGGGAATACCAGCGACGTGACTCCCTGTGAGACAGCAGTGCTACCGCTCCACCACCATGTCACCCCATGTGTGTAATTATTAACAGCCTTCATTATTTAAACAAAATTAGCAATTTGTCAGTAAAATATAACATGCATACTTTAATGCATTTCATCATGAAAGTGATATCAAGTATAAATCTAAGGATTTTAAATGTTCAGAGAGTTGAAATATCATACATTTAATGTGTTCTGTGTGGTGATCTATTGCTGTTTGCCACTGCTGTCAGGTCAGGAGGAAGCCCCAGAAAAATAGACGGTACAAAAGATGGTATGTGAGACTTTGTATAGTGTCATTACGATTAGGAATATGCAGCGCTTGAATATAAAACCACCACGAATGCATCTGTATGTCAGTATTTTGCTTCATCACATCAAACCATTCATCAAACATCGAAGTGCGCACATCGATCCCATAGTATTCACATACAGGCTTTCTATCACATGTAGATAGTAAACAGAGACTCTGACGTCACATTCCAACTTTTATCACACTGTGCCCCCTGACTTTTTGCTGGTACTGCAACTTGCACACGCTTTGCGTTAATTTTTGAGGACCTGCTCAGAGGATGCATCAAATGAACGCAGGGAACACGTGGCAGCCATGATGCATGCGTGTCCGCATTCTGAACGTGAAGTATAAACAAGCCCTTAAAAGCTTATCCCAGTCTGTCCTCCTTAGACTTTGCCACATCTGCTCAAAATCTGCCCTAACAAAGTTAAATTTAACAATTTTAGTCTTTCATCCTCACTCTTACAAAACACTGAGAACTGTATTATATTATGATCACTTGACCCTAGTAGTTCAAGCACCTCCACACACTCAATTCTATCCAGCCATCCATCCATTTTCTAACCCGCTGAATCCGAATACAGGGTCACGGGGGTCTGCTGGAGCCAATCCCAGCCAACACAGGGCACAAGGCAGGAACCAATCCCGGGCAGGGTGCCAACCCACCGCAGGACACACACAAACACCAAGCACACACTAGGGCCAATTTAGAATCGCCAATCCACCTAACCTGCATGTCTTTGCATATTATAAAATAATAAATCCAGACAAGCTTCAGCCTACATTTGTGCTTTAACACTAGAATCCCTGAAGCTTACAATTTTTTTCGCTGTCCTTGACATACAGCAAGAAGCTGATACATCCTTATGACTGTGCTAATAACCTGCTTTTGTTTTGCAAATGTGTGGATTAGCAGAGCGCAGCCTGCTACACTCCCCACCCTCCATTCAGGCAGATGAAGGCATCTCAAAGCGCTAAATGCAGAGACAATGCGTTATTTAAACCTATTATCCCGAGGTTGCTAAGCGATAGCATTTCCACTGCACCATCTGCATAGATACGAGAACAGCGCTCCCATTGTGAAAACTGGTTGAAAATGAAACACACATGTATGTAAAGGTCTTTTATTTTGTACTAACTGATAGACATCAGCAACATATCAGTTGAGCAATTTATTTTTCTTCGGTTTTATTCTTGAATAAAAGCGTGCTTGATTTGTTGCACCTTTTGTGAAATTGTTTATTGAATATTTGGGTTTCAGTCTTCACACATCCTACACTTCACATGAACGTTATATCGTTATTACTATAACATATGAAAACATTTTCTGTTTTAGCTTTGCCTTGAGCATTTCTTTCCTCGCATTTCCTCTGTCATTCTGTATTTACACATTTCATGGTAGACACACATGTATTTGAAATCATGTTATTTAATTACCAATATAATTTCTCTCCAATGCATTGCCAAACAAACATTTCAACACAGACTTCATCTATGAAGACTGCAGCAGGGTGATGCTTAATACCGACTGACATGTCTTCTTTTCCCAGGCTGTAAACCAATTTAGCTACTTGTTGTCCCAGATGCCCTGGTTATAAACAAATCAATAGCCTTAGGCACCAGCATGTCTTCCTTTCTTTGTTGGAATAGCTGTTTTGAAAGTGAGGTACAACTGGGAAGAGGATATGCTTTGATGTGTCCTGAATTTAGTTCAACTGTTGTTGTCTTGAGCAAAATATAATTAAAATACAGAACAAAATTTACAGATTTTGTACCTCACAACACAAAGCTAAGAAAATAGTAACTAACAGTCGGATGGAGCAGGGTTTTGCTATTGTACTGTTCTTGTCCCAAGTCAAACACAAAGCCTCTGAGTTAAGTATCATAGAAGACTCTCATTAACAAAGTTTCAGCATTTTTGTATTTAATAAAAATCCATCCATCAATTTATTTTCTAGGCAATTCATCTAGTTCAGTTTTTTAAGTTGCTAATTGCCTACAGTGGTAGCTTTGCATGCAAGGAATGAAACTAAGCCCGGATGGGACAACAGGCCATTTCTTGGCACTCTTATGCACGTACACACACTGGGCCAATGTAGAGCTGTCATTTAACATAATGTGCTACATGTCTTCTTAAAATAAATCTTAAAATTTCATTGATTCATTGCAAAGTTCATTGATTCACTCCATGGCATAGCAATATGATGTTTACCAGGAATAGAATATGAATGCTCAAATTTAGCAAAATGATATTTGTGAGTTTAACACTAGAATTACCAGAATTTACGAAAAAACTTGTAGATCCGTCCCACCTTAAAACGTTTCTCACATCTCAGTCAGCATCTTTTGTCCTTTAAATGTGTTGATAAGCAGCAAGCAGCCTGCTATCACATCCTCCACCCCACACAGTTTTCTCAGCTCAAGTCTGTTTACCTGTGTGTCAGTTGCTAAGAGTTGTAGAGTGAGAAGTCAAGCAAAATGAAAACTTCTATAAATACTATATTGTTATTTGGAACACTTGCATTTCATGTGTGTTCCGTGTCTACAACGATCTATGCACAGTAAACACATTGTTAAAACAGAAACGTTTTTCATGTTTTAGTAATAATTAGCGTATAATGTGTGAAGCCTGAATTCCAAATATCAAAGAAACACTTTCACAAAAGATACAGGTATAACAGAACAAATGCAGTTTTTTCCAAGACTATAACCAAAGAAAAAGAAATCGGGTTAGTGTTGTGTGTTGTCCTGACTTTTCGGGTAGTATACCGGTTAGAGCTGCTGACTCCAATTCAGAAGGTTCTGGGTTCGACTCTTAACATCTCCCAAAATAAGCATTTTGAGTAGTGAGCTGTTCTTATTGTTAATATTTTACAATAAAAGCATACATTTGATTTGCGTCTGTAAAAGCCGCTGTAAATGTATAGTACTTGTCAAAGTTAGCATCTTTTTTTTTTTTTAGTTTTACTTTATTTACTTATCTTCCTACATCATAGGGCACATACACCACGCTAGTGTTTAGATCTGGACGGTCTAGCATTGGCGAGCTCTGTAAGCCGTGCTGTTTCTTTGAAGGACAGGATGATGCTGGACTTTCGCCTTTACGCCCGATGCAGCTGCGTTGTTCTTATATGTGATGTATACAGAGTGGAAACTCGATTCACGAACGTCTCAGAACACATTCAAATCGGTTTACAACCAAAAAGTTCGCCAAACTTTTGCATCTGTTCACGACCACACACTCAGTATACGAACAAGCCAGTTTCCCTTTCGGTTTGTGCGCGGCAATGATTTTCCGCATGTGTTCAGTATCTCCCTGTGCATTCCCTGTGCAGCGAGCGAACGAGCGAGAGAGAGCAACACACACACACACAAACACACACATGAGCGAGCGAGAGAGAGGGCTAGACGCCTAAGGCAGAGAAGACAGTTAAAGAATGCACCGGGCTTGTTTTTGTTTTCACTTTTGTTTACAGCAATCGGTTTGTAGCGTGCATTGTTGCAATGTTACTTTTCTTGGTGGCTTATTAAATTATGGATTTTTCAAATGTTCATTTTTTTCCCTGTGCTTAAAACTGATTAAAAAAAGTGCTTTTAGCGAGTGGTTTGTAGAGCTATAGCACAAACTCTTACAGTGTTAGTTTTCTCTGTTGTTAAAGGTTTTCTCAGTGTTATTCAATGTTTTTACATTTAGTTTACTATTATGCTGTGCATTCTATGGTATAATTAACTACATTTGTGCTTACAAACTTAAAAAAAATAGATATTTGCAGACAGTTTGTACGGTCTAGAACGGAGTAAATGTATTTACATACAATCCTATGGGGGGAAATTACTTTGATTTACGAGTTTTGGAATGAATTATGGTCGTGAAACGAGGTTCCACTGTGTGTGTGTGTGTATATATTTATATATATATATATATATATATATATATATATATATATATATATATATATTATAAAATAAATAAATAAAAAAAGATTTCTATTCAATTTACACGTGCCTCAGTGTGAATAAGGCGCTATATAAAGCTCCCGACCCGGCACAGATTCACACTGAGGCATGTGTAAATTGAATAGAAATCTTTTTTTTTATTTTTCTCTTCACCCGTGAGCGCACGTCTTCCCCGTGTCCCACAGGCCCAACACAGTCCCAAACACTTAAACAGTTCAAACACTCTTCCCCTGTGGGGCATGTCTTACCCGTGAACACCACAGGTATAACACAGTCCCAAAGCACCTTACTTTACACACAGCAATCCTTCCGCTGGCACCACCACTCCTCTCAGGCAACCTCGTCCTCTTCCTCCCGATTCTGGCCCAGAGTGGTGGTTGCTGGCTCCTTTATGGCCCTCCCGGGAGTGCTCCTGTTGCTTGTTCACCTGTTCCCAATTGGGCCTGATGATTAAACCAGCTGGGCTTAATTATCTCTGTCTCGTTCCCTGGCGGCGATCCTGGGTCCCTACAGGGTTGGGGAGAACTTCATTTCCCATGAAACCCTGTGGGAAACTGAGGCATCATCAACCAAGGAGGCTGCCACCAAGCTTCCCGGGGAAGGTACTGAGAAGTCCATGGCTGCTCCCCGGATCATATACAGCAGGGTCGTCCCTACTGGGCATGGGACCCGGCTGTCCATTACACCATATATATATATTTTTTATATTTATGTGTGTGTGTGTATATATATATATATATATATATATATATATATATATATATATATATATATATATATATATATATATATATATATATATATATATTATATATATATATATTATATATATATATATATATATATATATTATATATATATCTCTATACTAATAAAAGGCAAAGCCCTCACTCACTCACTCACTGACTCATCACTAATTCTCCAACTTCCCGTGTGGGTGGAAGGCTGAAATTTGGCAGGTTCATTCCTTACAGCTTCCTTACAAAAGTTGGGCAGGTTTTATATCGAAATTCTACGCGTAATGGTCATAACTGGAAGCTGTTTTTCCATTTACTGTAATGGAGATGAGCTTGAACGCCGTGGGGGCGGAGTTTTGTGTGACATCATCACGCCTCCCACGTAATCACGCAGTACATAGAAAACCAGGAAGACCTCCAAAAGCGCTGAAGAAAACATGCATTATATAATTGAGAAGGCAGCTAAACAATAAGAAGCGGCGAGTGACATATACAACCATATTCATGAGTTCTGCTACTGAAACAAAGCATGATGTAAACCTACACTTTAAATTAAGTTCATAGACAGGCTGCGCTGGCGTTGTAATTTAGTGCCTGCCCATATAAGGCCGTCCGTCAGCGGCAATCCAATAGCAAACTCCACTAAATATTCACGGGTGAAGGACTGTGCTTATGCAGAGAAAGATGAGATGGTCAGGGTGGTGTTTGACACAAACTCAGCGAAACTGCGAGAGAAAGTTTTAAGTGCCAGGACTAAGGTAACATTAAATACAGCCATGGACATAGCACGAGATGGCACCAGCACAGCTGGGAACCTTCGATGCATGTACACCGAAGGCTCACGTGAACTGACGCAGTGCACAGATAAAAGCAACAGTTCCAAAGAGCACTGAACAAAACCAATTACACAATTGAAAAGGCAGCAAAAAATATGAAGCGTCTGATAAGCATATGAATACAAACATATTCATAAATCCAGCTACTGCGGAAACAAAGCACATGGCGGAAAAAGTTAATGTCCCGCTAAAGGAAGACAGTGTAAAAAAAAAACCCGTGCATGCAGTGTGTCAGGTCTCAGATAAAGAAGAAGACGAGCTGTTTATTGATGCAGTAAGAAACGAATCGATGAATGAAACCTGTCATCTTTACAACGATTGACAAACACGGAATGTAACTTGAACACAACACATCCTACAAATACGAACCTGATTGAAAGAAATAATGATAATCAAATCCTTGATGACAGCAACACTCAGTAACACTCACAAAACAAATACTGTATATTGACAGTCATGTTACGTTATTTTTAAAATGTTCCCTTTTCTTTTTCTAGCTTTTTAACACACTACTTCTCCGCTGCGATACACGGGTATATATATATATGTATATATATATCCCGATCTACATACTCGAATAATGGATACTTTATTCGCCATCAATGATTGTTTTGGTAAAGCCATACTCAGTGTATTCATTAGATGAACGGTAAAAAGTAAGAGTGAGGGAGGTTGACTTATTGAGGCATGCAGGCTGTAGTGCGCGTCAACTCTATCTGAATTGCGCGATCACATTTGAAAAATATATCTTTTCAAGTTCTATTTAGTCCATATGTGTCAAACTCAAGGGCAGGGCCACATCCGCCCGGCGTAATTATATCCGCCCGAGATCATTTTATATACTGTATTATTGTTATTAATGGCCCGGGTATATGAAGCGCTGGTAACACAATAAACTACAGATCCCATAATGCAGCGCTTCAGCTGCCTTGCCGTAACACTTACCGTTAATCAAGTCTAGCTTATGATGCTGCAAGTTATTGCGGCTAGCTCACACGATGCTGAAGAGAAAAGTTGATTCTGAAAATAGAGCCTTTAAAACCGATGGGAGGCTGAGTATATGTTTACTGAACCCGTGTGTCTCATTTGTGGAGCTAATGTGGCTGTAATTACAGAATTTAATCTAAGACGGCACTATGAGACAAAACATCAGGGTAACCTGAATGCAATGCAGAAGATACAGAAAGCAGAAGAATTAAATAAGAATCTGACACTTCAGCGGACGTTTTTACCCGTGCACAATCACAAAGTGATTTCAAGTGAAGCTGCTTTTATGGGAGACACAAATGCACCAGTGCAATTTGCCCCACTTTCCCTGTTGCCAAGTAATGTTAAACCAAGTCGTCACTACGGTGTTCCCAAATCGCACTTTGCTGATAAACTGAGCGCACTGAGTTTGCACGGCGCTTTGGTGACTTTGAAGAACAAAAAAAGTCCGTCTACGTGCGGCTCGAACCTTGTGCATGTTTGGTAGCACATATCTGTGTGAGAAGCTCTTCTCAGTGATAAAGACTAACAAAACAGCACACAGGAGTCGCCTCACTGATGAGCACCTGCAATCCATCCTGAGAATCTCCACAACACAGAACCTCACACCAAACATAAACGAACTTGTTGCCAAAAAAGATGCCAGGCGTCCAGCTCTAAAATGACATATGAGCAAAGACAACTGAATGATTTGATTTGTTATTGCTGAAAGGAACACATTTTATTTATATTTCCAGGTTTTGTTATGCAGCATGTTCATATTTGAATTTGTATAATTTTGACAGGATATATTTTTATGGAGAGCAAAATCTTTTGGGATATTTAAAATCTAAGTTTATTTTTTATATAAAATTACATAAGAGTAAAGAAATTTGAATGTTTGTTCTTTTAACGTTTACTTTATTTCTAACTTGTATAATTTAGACAGGATATATTTTTATGGAGAGTAAAATATTATAAGTTGTTTAAGGTTTGAGTTGATTTATTCACGAATAATATTCCTGTCTGTTTTTACCATTCCTACCAAAGATATTTCTGTCGACTAAATAAAAATTCCTTCTATTTAAAATTTAAATAGAACTTGAACAAATACGATAGTTCATAATATCCACGCAAACTTGCACGTAAGAGCGGGAGTTATCCGTTTTAACAAGCAGCGTATTGCACTGATACGAAAGTTGTGTGTGTATATATGTAGATATGTATGTATATGTATATATATGTTTATATATGTGTGTGTGTATGTATATATATATGTATTTGTGTGTATGTATGTATGTGTATATATGTAGATATATATATGTATGTATATATATATGTGTATATGTATAGATATGTATATATATATATATGTTTATGTGTGTGTGTGTGTATATATATATATATATATATATATATATATATATATATATATATATATGACAACAACACTCATCACTCACAACAGTGACAAAACAATTACATTGACAATCATGTTACATTATTTTCAAAATGTTTCCTTTTCTTTTCATTGCTTCTTTAACACACTACTTCCTCTGAAGCCTGGTATTTTGCTAGTATATTGCTAGTATATATAGATAGAGATATATATATATATATATATAGATAGATATGGGAACAACACTCATATCAATGACAAAACAATTACATTAACAATCATGTTACGTTATTTTTAAAATTTTTCCTTTTCTTTTTAGTACCTTCTTTAACACACTACTTCTCCTATGGCCTTGGTATTTTGTTAGTGTGTATGTATGTATGTATATATATATATAAAATATATATAATATATATATATATATATAAAATATATATATATATATATATAAAATAAATATATATATATATATATAAAATAATAAATGAATGAAATGAAAAAGAAAACGAAACATTATGAAAATAACGTAACATGATTGTCAATGTAATTGTTTTTTCACTGTCTTGAGTGATGAGTGTTGCATGTCATATATATATATATATATATATATATATATATATATACAGTAATCCCTCCTCGATCGCTGAGGGTTGCGTTACAGACCCCCATGATAGGTGAAAATCCACGAAGTAGAAACCATATGTTTGTATGGTTATTTTTATATATTTTAAGCTCTTATAAACTCTCCCACCCTGTTAACATTATTAGAGCCCTCTAGACATGAAATAACACCCTTTAGCCAAACGTTTAAACTGTGCTCCATGACAAGACAGAGATGACAGTTCTTTCTCACAATTAAAAGAATGCAAACATATCTTATCTTCAAAAGAGCGCCGTCAGGAGCAGAAAATGTCAGAGGGAGCACTCGCTAAGAAAAGCAAACAATCAAAAAATCAATACGTGCTTTTAAGTATACAGAAGCACCGTGATAAAGCGGCATTTTGTAGAAGAGCCTCCTTGTCCTCTGTGCAAACAGACCCCTCTGCTCACACCCCCTCCGTCAGGCAGAGAGAGTGAGAGAGACAGAGAGAAGCAAACAAGCGCCACGCGGGAAGCAAATCTTATAGCATTGAGGAGTTTTAGTTAATATGTAATACATGCTCTGATTGGGTAGCTTCTAAGCCATCCGCCAATAGCGTCCCTTGTATGAAATCAACTGGGCAATCAAACTGAGGAAGCATGTAACCTAAATTAAAAGACCCATTGTCCGCAGAAAGCGGCGAACCAGCAAAAAATCCGTGATATATATATTTGGATGTGCTTACATTTAAAATCCGCGATAGAGTGAAGCCGCGAAAGTCGAAGCGCGATATAGCGAGGGATTACTGTATTTCACAATCTGCTCAGTTACTGGGATTTTCACGCACAACCATTTCTAGGGTTTACAAAGAATGGTGTGAAAAGGGAAAACCATCCAATATGCGGCAGTCCTGTGGGTGAAAATGCCTTGTTGATGCTAGAGGTCAGAGGAGAATGGGCCGACTGATTCAAGCTGAGAGAAGAGCAACTTTGACTGAAATAACCACTCGTTACAACCGAGGTATGCAGCAAAGCATTTGTGAAGCCACAACACGCACAACCTTGAGGCGGATGGGCTACAACAGCAGAAGACCCCACCAGGTACCACTCATCTCTACTACAAATAGGAAAAAGAGGCTACAATTTGCACGAGCTCGCCAAAATTGGACAGTTGAAGACTGGAAAAATGTTGCCTGGTCTGATGAGTCTCGATTTCTGTTGAGACAGAATTTGGCGTAAACAGACTGAGAACATGGATCCATCATGCCTTGTTACCACTATGCAGGCTGGTGGTGGTGGTGTAATGGTGTGGGGGATGTTTTCTTGGCACACTTTAGGCCCCTTAGTGCCAGTTGGGCATCGTTTAAATGCCACGGGCTACCTGAGCATTGTTTCTGACCATGTCCATCCCTTCATGACCACCATGTACCCATCCTCTGATGGCTACTTCCAGCAGGATAATGCACCATGTTACACAGCTCGAAT
This sequence comes from Polypterus senegalus, assembly GCF_016835505.1. Classification (NCBI taxonomy): domain Eukaryota; kingdom Metazoa; phylum Chordata; class Cladistia; order Polypteriformes; family Polypteridae; genus Polypterus; species Polypterus senegalus. Next base: position 162,022,750 of record NC_053155.1, read on the forward strand.
CATTTCAAATTGGTTTCTTGAACATGACAATGAGTTCACTGTACTAAAATGGCCCCCACAGTTACCAGATCTCAACCTAATAGAGCATCTTTGGGATCTGGTGGAACGGGAGCTTCGTGCCCTGGATGTGCATCCAACAAATCTTCATCAACTGCAAGATGCTATCCTATCAATATGGGCCAACATTTCTAAAGAATGCTTTCAGCACCTTGTTGAATCAATGCCACGTAGAATTAAGGCAGTTCTGAAGGCGAAAGGGAGTCAAACACCGTATTAGTATGGTGTTCCTAATAATCCTTTAGGTGAGTGTGTATATACCGGAGGGTGTGTTCCAACTATAGAGAGATCACACTTCTCAGCCTCCCTGGAAAAGTCTATTCGGGGGTTCTGGAGAGGAGGGTCCGTCGGATAGTCGAAACTCGGATTCAGGAGGAACAGTGTGGTTTTCGTCCTGGTCGCGGAACAGTGGACCAGCTCTTCACCCTTAGCTGAGTCCTGGAGGGTGCATGGGAGTTTGCCCGACCGGTCTATATGTGTTTTGTGGACTTGGAAAAGGCATTCGACCGTATCCCTCGGGGAATGCTGTGGGGGGTGCTCTGGGAGTATGGGGTATCGGACTCCCTGATAAGAGCTGTTCGGTTTCTGTACAACCGGTGTCAGAGCTTGGTCCGCATTGCCGGCAGTAAGTCGAGCCCATTTCCAGTGAGAGTTGGACTCCGCCAGGGCTGCCCTTTGTCACCGATTCTGTTCATAACTTTTATGGACAGAATTTCTAGGCGCAGCCAGGGTGTTGAAGGGGTCTGGTTTGGTGGACTCAGGATTGGGTCACTGCTTTTTGCAGATGATGTTGTCCTGTTTGCTTCATCAGGCCGTGATCTTCAGCTCTCTGGATCGGTTCGCAGCTGAGTGTGAAGCGGCTTGGATGAGAATCAGCACCTCCAAATCCGAGAGCATGGTCCTCAGCCGGAAAAGGGTGGAGTGCCCTCTCAGGGTTGGGGAGAGATCCTGCCCAAGTGGAGGAGTTCAAGTATCTCGGGGTCTTGTTCACGAGTAAGGGAAGAATGGAGCGTGAGATCGACAGGCGGATCGGTGCGGCATCCGCAGTGATGCGGGCTCTGCATCGGTCTGTCTTGGTAAAAAAGGAGCTGAGCCGTAAGGCAAAGCTCTCAATTTACCAGTCGATCTATGCTCCTACCCTCACCTATGGTCATGAGCTATGGGTAGTGACTGAAAGAACGAGATCGCGAATACAAGCGGCTGAAATGAGTTTCCTCCGCAGGGTGTCTGGGCTTTCCCTTAAAGATAGGGTGAGAAGCTCAGTCATCCGGGAGGGTCTCAGAGTAGAGCCGGTGCTCCTCTGCATCGAGAGGAGTCAGATGAGGTGGCTCGGGCATCTGATCAGGATGCCTCCTGAATGCCTCCCTGGTGAGGTGTTCCGGGCACGTCCAACTGGGAGGAGGCCCCGGGGAAGACCCAGGACACGCTGGAGGGACTATGTCTCCGGCTGGCCTGGGAGCGCCGTGGATTCTCCCGGAAGAGCTGGAAGAAGTGGGCGGGGAGAGGGAAGTCTGGGCCTCTCTGCTTAAGCTGCTGCCCCTGCGACCCGACCTCGGATAAGCGGAAGAGGATGGATGGATATATATATACTAATAAAAGGCAAAGCCCTCACTCACTCACTCACTCACACTCACTCACTCACTGACTCACTGACTCATCACTAATTCTCCAACTTCCCGTGTGGGTGGAAGGCTGAAATTTGGCAGGTTGATTCCTTACAGCTTCCTTACAAAAGTTGGACAGGTTTTATATCGAAATTCTACGCGTAATGGTCATAACTGGAAGCAGTTTTCTCCATTTACTGTAATGGAGATGAGCTTCAACGCCGTGGGGGGAGTTTCGTGTGACATCATCACGCCTCCCACGTAATCACGCAGTACATAGAAAACCAGGAAGACCTCAAAAAAGCGCTCAAGAAAACATGCATTATATAATTGAGAAGGCAGCGAAACAATAAGAAGCGAGTTCTGCTACTTCGAAACAAAGCACGATGTAAACCTACACTTTAAATTAAGTTCATAGACAGGCTGCGCTGGCGTTTGTAATTTAGTGCCTGCCCATATAAGGCCATCCGTCAGCGGCAATCCAATAGCAAACTGCCACGGGTAAATATTCACGGGTGAAGGACTGTGCTTATGGAGAGGAAGATGAGATGGTCAGGGTGGTGTTTGACACAAACTCAGCGAAACTGCCAGAGAAAGTTTTAAGTGCCAGGACTAAGGTAACATTAAATAAAGCTATGGACATAGCACGAGATGGCACCAGCACAGCTGGGAACCTTCGATGCAAGTACACCGAGTGGCTCACGTGAACTGATGCAGTGCACAGATAAAAGCAACAGTTCCAAAAGCGCTGAACAAAACCGAATTACACAATTGAAAAGGCAGCAAAAATATGAAGCGCCTGATAAGCATATTCATAAATGCAGCTACTGTGGAAACAAAGCACACGGTGGAAAAGTCAATGTCCCGCTAAAGGAAGACAGCGTAAAAAAAAAACCCTGCATGCAGTTTGTCACATCACAGATAAAAAGGAAGACGAGCTGTTTATTGATGCAGTAAGGAACTAATCGATGAATGAAACCTCTTATCTTTACAACGATTGACAAACACGGAATGTAACTTGAACACATCGCATACAAATACGAGCCTGATTGAAAGAAATAATGATAATCAAATCCTTGATGACAGCAACATTCAATAACACTCACAAAACAATTACTGTATATTGACAATCATGTTACGTTATTTTTAAAATGTTCCCCTTTTCTTTTTCATAACTTCTACTTCTCCACTGCGATACACGGGTATATATATAAAATGTATATCTATAGCCCGATCTACAATACATACTTTAGCATAGACAAGCGGTGGCGCAATTGTAGAGTCTTCTCCTCTAACGCCGACATTCGAGGTTCGATTCCCGAGAGGGATGTACTGACTATGTACGCGCTACCGATTCATTTTACCTTCCCATCTCCTTGGTTTGGGATGTATGAAAAATATTAGGTTAACGCAGAATCATGTTACGTTATTTTTAAAATTTTCCCTTTCTTAGCACAAGCACAGTTGAGAAGCTTCATGCATGTACTCCATAACGCGTTAAAAATAACGCATTTAATCACACTTTCAATTCCAAGCAAGCGGGAACTTTTGTCAATGCATGATTTCCTGGTACATCCATTACACTGATGCACACATCACAGCTACAAAAATGTTAGAGTCGGAATAAAGCGCGCTCCTACGACTGATCATTTCGACTACCCGAGTAAGCCTTGATAAAAGCATGGTTTTGTGCACACTGAAAAGCAAGCAAAATTAGATGCATTACAGAAAGCGGACTTTGTGGCTCTTACTGGGGATCATTGGACTTCCGTGACCGTTAGTAATTCTAAATACATCTAATTACAAAATGTTCAATGATCACACTGTTTTAGCCTAATGTACAAAATAATTTTGGCTAATGTTACTCAGAGTTTAAAGAGTAAGCTGGTCAAATTACCTTTTATGTTTCTGACTTATTTTTTTAAGAAGAAAAACTGCACTTTATGGTGAAATTTTGGTTATTATTATTTAAAGACAATACTATTCTGAAAATGTACTTAAAGTACTTAAACTACCACTTTATTTTTAAGTCTGCCCAATTTTAACCAGGGATGATATTTTTGTTTCTGTTTTGAATTCAAATGCAGTTTAAAAGCTTTTTTTTCAGAAATTAAAACAGCTTCAGTTTACAATATTCATGTCCATGTCTATTATTTGATTCTGTCGCCCACTAAAACCGTTTTAAATAAAAAAAAACATTTGCGATTTGGGGCAAATTTACGTGTCTTGATTACATACGATTAATCAAGATTAATTCTTACACAGCCTCTAATTAATTGGATTAATTTTTTAATCGAGTCCCACCTAATATATATATGTAGATATATATATGTAGATTTGTATATATGTGTATATACAGTATATATGTAGATATGTATATGTTGTATATACAGTATGTATATATGTGTGTGTGTATATATATATATATATATGTTTATATGTATATATATGTTTATATATGTGTCTGTGTGTGTGTGTATATATATATATATATATATATATATACATATATATTACAAAACAATTACATTGTCAATCATGTTACGTTATTATTAAAATGTTTCCTTTCAATCTTTACGCTATTATTAAAATGCTATTTTTGCTATATATATATATATATATATATATATATATATATATATATATATATATATATATATATATATATATATATAGATATATATATAGATAGATATATAGATATATAGATATATATATAAATAGATAGATATGAGAACAACACTCATATCAATGACAAAACAATTACATTAACAATCATCTTACGTTATCTTTAAAATGTTTGCTTTTCTTTTCATAACTTCTTTAACACACTACTTCTCGCTGTGAAGCCCGCTAGTATATATATATATATATATATATATATATATATATATATATATATATATATATATATATATATATATATATATATACATATCCATGTGTGTGTCTGTATGTGTGTATATATATATATATATATATATATATATATATTTTCACACATACAGACACACACACATATAAACATATATACATATAAACATGGCCCTGTGTGAAAAAGTAATTGCCCCCTTGTTAAAAAATAACCTAACTGTGGTGTATCACACCTGAGTTCAATTTCCGTAGCCACCCCCAGGCCTGATTACTGCCACACCTGTTTCAATCAAGAAATCACTTATAGGAGCTGCCAGACACAGAGAAGTAGACCAAAAGCACCTCAAAAGCTAGACATCATGCCAAGATCCAAAGAAATCCAGGAACAAATGAGAACAGAAGTAATTGAGATCTATCAGTCTGGTAAAGGTTATAAAGCGATTTCTAAAGCTTTGGGACTCCAGCGAACCACAGTGAGAGCCATTATCCACAAATGGCAAAAACATGAAACAGTGGTGAACCTTCCCAGGAGTGGCGGCCGACCAAAATTACCCCAAGAGCGCAGAGGCGACTCATCCGAAGGTCACAAAGACCACAGGACAACGTCTAAAGAACTGCAGGCCTCACTTGCCTCAATTAAGGTCAGTGTTCACGACTCCACCATAAGAAAGAGACTGGGCAAAAACGGCCTGCATGGCAGATTTCCAAGACGCAAACCACTGTTAAGCAAAAGAACATTAGGGCTCGTCTCAATTTTGCTAAGAAACATCTCAATGATTGCCAAGACTTTTGGGAAAATACCTTGTGGACTGATGAGACAAAAGTTGAACTTTTTGGAAGGCAAATGTCCCGTTACATCTGGCGTAAAAGGAACACAGCATTTCAGAAAATGAACATCATACCAACAGTAAACTATGGTGGTGGTAGTGTGATGGTCTGGGGTTGTTTTGCTGCTTCAGGACCTGGAAGGCTTGCTGTGATAGATGGAACCATGAATTCTACTGTCTACCAAAAAATCCTGAAGGAGAATGTCCGGCCATCTGTTCATCAACTGAAGCTCAAGCGATCTTGGGTGCTGCAACAGGACAATGACCCAAAACACACCAGCAAATCCACCTCTGAATGGTTGAAAAAAAACAAAATGAAGACTTTGGAGTGGCCTAGTCAAAGTCCTGACCTGAATCCAACTGAGATGCTATGGCATGACCTTAAAAAGGCGGTTCATGCTAGAAAACCCTCAAATAAAGCTGAATTACAACAATTCTGCAAAGATGAGTGGGCCAAAATTCCACCAGAGTGCCGTAAAAGACTCATTGCAAGTTATCGCAAATGCTTGATTGCAGTTATTGCTGCTAAGGGTGGCCCAACCAGTTTTTAGGTTCAGGGGGCAATTACTTTTTCACACAGGGCCATGTAGGTTTGTATTTTTTTTTCTCCCTAAATAATAAAAAACATCATTTAAAAACTGCATTTTGTGTTTACTTGTGTTATATTTGACTAATGGTTAAATGTGTTTGATGATCAGAAACATTTTGTGTGACAAACATGCAAAAGAATAAGAAGAAGGGGGCAAATAGTTTTTCACACCACTGTATATGTATATATGTGTATATATGTATATGTATATATATATATGTATATATGTACAGTAATCCCTCGCTATATAGCGATTCGACTTTCGCGGCTTCACTCCATCGCGGATTTTAAATGTAAGCATACGATGTGCTTCCCCGAGAGGATTGTTGGCTTTTCTCGGTCTTTCTCTGACATTCTCTGCGCCTGACGGAGGGGGTGTGAGCAGAGGGGCTGTTTGCCTAGAAGATATGGACGCTACTCTAAGAAATGCCGCTTTATCGCGGTGGCCCAACAGCACGTATTGATTTTTTGATTGTTTGTTTTTCTGTCACGCTCTCTCTATCTCTGACATTCTCTGCTCCTGACGGTGCTCGTTTGAAGAGAAGATATGTTTGCATTCTTTTAATTGTGAGAAAGATCTGTCATCTCTGTCTTGTCATGGAGCACATATATATATATATAGCCAAATACCCGTGCTTGGCAGTGGAGAAGTAAAAAGAAAAGGAAACATTTTAATAATAACGTAACATGATTGACAACGTAATTGTTTTGTCATGTGTACATATATACACACACACACATATACTATGGGGTGCGAAACAGGCAAATATATTGATTTTCTGAATATATAAAGTCGGCGTCAGAATATATAAAGTGAACACTTGAATATATAAAGTCATTGCCGAATATATAAAGTCAAAACTTGAATATATAAAGTCAGTGTCAGTATATATAAAGTCAAACTTGTTTCTGAATATATAAAGTCAAAAGTTGAATATATAAAGTCATCGCTGGAATATAATATATAAAGTGAAAACCTGAATATATAAAGTCAGCGTCGGAATTTATAAAGTCATTCCTGATTATATAAAGTCAAAGTCAAAATATATTGATTGAAACGACTCTGAACTGAAGTAAGTTAACAAAAACGTATTCAGAAAAATTTATTAAAAAAACACTGTTCGGTTAATGTTTTGAAAATGATGCATGTGCCCTGCCTAGGATTGGTTCCTGCCTTGTGCCCAGTGTTGGCTGGGATTGGCTCCAGCAGATCCCCGTGACCCTGTGATCGGATTCAACAGGTTGGAAAATGGATGGATATTCCAGCACTGACTTTGTATATTCCGACGATGACTTTATATATTGAAGTTTTGTGTTTATATATTCCAGCACTTACTTTATATTGTGAGGTAGAGGGCTTCGTTATTACTTGTGGGGACGAAACTTCACTTTGGTAACTGATCGTGGTCCACTTCAATGGTTATACCGACAGAAAGATACAAACTCTCGCCTCATGAGATGGTTTCTGGGCTTACAACCTTACCGTTTCACAGTAAAACATCGACCAGGTTCTGAACACGTCAACGCAGACGTATTATCACGACTAAATGAACCTGGTACAGAGAGTCGCTTGATTCACGGAATGTGAATAAAGCTGAGGGGGAGGATGTGAGCTGGAGGGCTGATCGCACCCAAGAAGATACAGGCGCCCTGGGCAAACCAGAACCCTGAAACACAGACTACCCTCACATTGCTCTTTACTTTCTGACTTGCGCTATAACGCGTAATGCAAACCTCGCGCGATACTCTGCTAACTTAAAAGCTTTTTTTTTGCTTTTATCTCTCTCTCTCTGCTCCTAGCGGAACTGTCATCTCTGACTTGTCATGGAGCACGTTTAAGCGCATTTGTTGCAGTGTTTGAATAAAAATCCTTCTTGTTTCTACGACCTCCTGTGTCTCTGTGCAAATCTGTGACCCAAGCGTGACAATTTATTCCGACGCTGACTTTATATATTCAAGATTTGACTTTATATATTCCAGCTTACATTATATATTTCGAAATATTCCAACGCCGTCTTTACATACTGAGGTTTTGGGAAGCACTGATCAATGTAATTCGGTGTACCATGAAATCATGCATTGACAGAAGTTCCCCTTTGGTTGGGCACAGTCTAATCCAGTTGCACGGATGGGTGGGTGGATCTTATATGTCTGTGCAGGTTTGTTGTTGACCCTGCTCCAACGGATATTTTCATATTCTGCACTTAGCTTTAAAGTCTCCAATATCACTGAAATGCAGCCAGATGCTGCTTCTTTTTCGGCTTTCACTCATTTCTTTACTCTTCTTTTTTCTTCACAATGCGCTTGCATTTAAATCTGGCTCCTCGTCTGTCGCAGCGACAGGTACACAGAGCGACAGTGTTGCTCTGTGTACCTGGCCTGTACCAACACTCGCTGTCTTCGGAGCGTCTGCCCCCCTTCCTTCTTTCACATAATGGTATGATCCTAGTCCGATGTGGAGCGGCGAAGTTTCGGCTCTGCTCGACGGACATCGGCTCCTCTCGTTCACTTGAAAGCATCGGCACTTAGAGCCGGCTCGTTCGCGAACAACATATCACTATTACTTTCTCACTTGCGCTATAACGCGTAATGCAAACCTCGCGCTATACTCCGCTAACTTAAAAGCCTTGTGCAGCGCCTGTCAGTTGAAAATTGATTGTTTGCTTGCTTTTATCTCTCTCTCTCTGCTCCTAGCGGAACTGTCATCTCTGACTTGTCATGGAGCACGTTTAAGCGCATGTGTTGCAGTGTTTGAATAAAAATCCTTCTTGTTTCTACGACCTCCTGTGTCTCTGTGCAAATCATGCATTGACAGAAGTTCCCCTTTGGTTGGAATTGAAACTGTGATTAAATGCATTATTTTTTTAATGCGTTATGGAGCACATGCATCGAAGCTTCTCAGCTGTGCGATTGTCAACGTAACCTTTTGTAAGTAGTGCCTGGAGGATTCAGTGTGGAGAAACTCTAGACACAGCGTGTGTATTAACTTGTGGATTTTTCTGTGAGTATTTGGTGGCAGTCTGACGAAGTTGCTTCGGAAGACGGCGTTAGCCTGAGCTCAGCTCAGAGCGAAATGAGGTAAATGGGGGGGTGATGATGACGTGACTCCCCACCCGCCTTAACTGTCAATCCCACACAAACACAGTCTCGAATTTGCATAAGCACACCCCTTCACCTACAATTTTAACTTAGTTACAAAGTGATCAAAACTCGTTTATATCCTCGTCCTCTCATTAAACTTGTATCCCGCATTACCTGTGGGCATGTGAAACGCCAGCGGTAGCCTGTCTATGAACTTAATTTAAAGTTTAGGTTTACACCTTGCTTTCTTTCCGAGGTAGCAGCACTCATGAATATGGTAGTATATGTCACTCGCTCGCTTCTTATTGTTTCGCTGCCTTCTCAATTATATAATGCATGTTTTCTTAAGCGCTTTTGGAGGTCTTCCTGGTTTTCTACGCACTCGTTGACAGTCAGTTCACGTGATTACGTGGGAGGCGTGATGATGTCACACGAAACTCCCCCCCCCACGTCATTCCAGCTCAACTCCATTACAGTTAATGGAGAAAATTACCTTCCAGTTATGACCATTAGGCGTAGAATTTCGAAATGGAACCTGCCCAACTTTTGTAAGTAAGCTGTAAGGAATGAGCCTGCCAAATTTCAGCCTTCTACCTACACGGGAAGTTGGAGAATTAGTGATGAGTGAGTGAGTGAGGGCTTTGCCTTTTATTAGTATAGATATATATGTATGTATATATATGTATGTATATATATGTGTATATATATATATATGTATGTATATGTATGTGTATATATATGTATATATATGTATATATATATATATATATATATATATATATATATATATATATATATATATATACATATACATACATATATATATATATGTATGTATATATGTATGTATATACACTGTTTGCACAATTATTAGGCAAGTGAGTATTTTGACCATATCATCATTTTTAATGCGTATATTCCAACTCCAAGCTGTATTAACTTGAATGCTTATTGGATTTAAGCACGTCAGGTGATGTGTATTTGTGTAATGAGGGAGGGTGTGGCCTAAGGAGATCAACACCCTATATCAAGGTGTGCAGAATTATTAGGCAGCTAGTTTTCCTCGGGCAAAATGGGCCAAAAAAGAGATTTAACTGACTCTGAAAAGTCAAAAATTGTAAAAAGTCTTTCAGAGGGATGCATCACTTTTGGAATTGCTAAGATATTGGTGTGTGATCACAGAATCATCAAACATTTTGTTGCAAATAGTCAACAGGGTCGCAAGAAACGTGTTGAGAACAAAAGACGCAAATTAGCTGCCAAAGATTTGAGAAGAATCAAACGTGAAGCTACCAGGAACGCATTATCCTGCAGTACTTTCATATTCCAGAGCTGCAACCTACCTGGAGTGCCCAGAAGTACAAGTTGTTCAGTGCTCAAAGACATGGCCAAGGTAAGGAGGGCTGAAACCCAACCACCACTGAACAAGAAACATAAGTTGAAACGTCAAAACTGGGCTAAGAAATATCTGAAGACAGATTTGTTTTATGGACCGATGAGATGAGAGTGACTCTTGATGGACCAGATGGATGGACCTGTGGATCAGTAATGGGCACAGAGCTCCACGCCAACGTGGAGGTGGGGTACTGGTATGAGCTGGTATTTTTAAAGATGAGCTAGTTGGACCTTTTTGCATTGAAGTTGAACTCAAAATCAACTCCCAAACCTACTGCCAGTTTTTCGAAGACACTTTCTTCAAACAGTGATACAGGAAAAAGACCATGATTTTTATGCAGGCCAATGCTCCATCACTTGCATCGAAGTTCTCCACTGCGTGGCCAGCCAGTAAAGGCCTTAAAGATGAAGGAATAATGACATGGCCCCCCTTTCTCATCTGACCTAAACCCTTTAAAGAACTTGTGGGCACTTCTTAAACACTAGATTGACGGGGGAGAAAAACAATACACCTCTCTGAAGAGTGTCTGGGAGGCTGTAGTCACTGCTCCACAAAAAGCTGATCTTGAACAAATCAAGAAACTGACAGACTCCATGAATGGAAAGGCTTATGACTGTTGTTGGAAAGAAGGGTGGCTATATTGGTCATTGATTAATTGATTTATTTTTTTTTGAAATGTCAGAGATGTTTATTTGTAAATTTTGAGGTGTTTGTTTATTATTCTCACTATAACAGATGAAAATAAACAAGTGAGATGGGAAAATTTTCATTTTTCCTTTAGTTGCATAAGAAATCTGCACACTAATAGTTGCCTAATAATTGTGCGCTCATATGTATTCCCCTGATGATGTTCACACTCACATTTCCGTTGTGAAACATTCAGGTTTCAGGCTTATTAACATTTTGGATTGACTGATAGCACTGTGTTTGTTCCATATTAAAATTAATCCTCAAAAATACAACTTGCGTAATAATTGTGCACACAGTGTATATGTATATATATGTATGTATATATATGTATATATGTATGTATATGTATGTATATATATGTATATATATGTATATATGTATGTATATATATGTATGTACAGTGGTGTGAAAAACTATTTGCCCCCTTCTTCTTATTCTTTTGCATTTTTGTCACACAAAATGTTTCTGATCATCAAACACATTTAACCATTAGTCAAATATAACACAAGTAAACACAAAATGCAGTTTTTAAATGATGGTTTTTATTATTTAGGGAGAAAAAATCCAAACCTACATGGCCCTGTGTGAAAAAGTAACTGCCCCTGAACCTAATAACTGGTTGGGCCACCCTTAGCAGCAATAACTGCAATCAAGCGTTTGCGATAACTTGCAATGAGTCTTTTACAGCGCTCTGGAGGAATTTTGGCCCACTCATCTTTGCAGAATTGTTGTAATTCAGCTTTATTTGAGGGTTTTCTAGCATGAACCGCCTTTTTAAGGTCATGCCATAGCATCTCAGTTGGATTCAGGTCAGGACTTTGACTAGGCCACTCCAAAGTCTTTATTTTGTTTTCCTTCAGCCATTCAGAGGTGGATTTGCTGGTGTGTTTTGGGTCATTGTCCTGTTGCAGCACCCAAGATCGCTTTAGCTTGAGTTGACAAACAGATGGCCGGACATTCTCCTTCAGGATTTTTTGGTAGACAGTAGAATTCATGGTTCCATCTCTCACAGCAAGCCTTCCAGGTCCTGAACCAGCAAAAACCCCAGACCATCACACTACCACCACCATATTTTACTGTTGGTATGATGTTCTTTTTCTGAAATGCTGTGTTCCTTTTACGCCAGATGTAATGGGACATTTGCCTTCCATAAAGTTCAACCTTTATCTCATCAGTCCACAAGGTTTTTTCCCCAAAAGTCTTGGCAATCATTGAGATGTTTCTTAGCAAAATTGAGACGAGCCCTAATGTTCTTTTTGCTTAACAGTGGTTTGCGTCTTGGAAATCTGCCATGCAGGCCGTTTTGCCCAGTCTCTTTCTTATGGTGGAGTCGTGAACACTGACCTTAATTGAGGCAAGTGAGGCCTGCAGTTCTTTAGACGTTGTCCTGGGGTCTTTTGTGATCTCTCGGATGAGTCGTCTCTGCGCTCTTGGGGTAATTTTGGTCGGCCGGCCACTCCTTGGAAGGTTCACCACTGTTCCATGTTTTTGCCATTTGTGGATAATGGCTCTCACTGTGGTTCGCCGCAGTCCCAAAGCTTTAAAAATGGCTTTATAACCTTTACCAGACTGATAGATCTCAGTTACTTCTGTTCTCATTTGTTCCTGAATTTCTTTGGATCTTGGCATGATGTCTAGCTTTTGAGGTGCTTTTGGTCTACTTCTTTGTGTCATGCAGCCCCTATTTAAGTGATTTCTTGATTGAAACAGGTGTGGCAGTAATCAGGCCTGGGGGTGGCTACGGAAATTGAACTCAGGTGTGATACACCACAGTTAGGTTATTTTTAACAAGGGGGCAATTACTTTTTCACACAGGGCCATGTAGGTTTGGATTTTTGTTTCTCCCTAAATAATAAAAACCATCATTTAAAAACTGCATTTTGTGTTTACTTGTGTTATTTTTGACTAATGGTTAAATGTGTTTGATGATCAGAAACATTTTGTGTGACAAACATGCAAAAGAATAAGAAATCAGGAAGGGGGCAAATAGTTTTTCACACCACTATATATATTTATATATGTATATATATGTATGTATATATATATGTATGTATATATATATGTATGTATGTATATATATGTATATATGTATGTATGTATATATATGTATATATATATATATATGTATGTATGTATATATATGTATGTATGTATATATATGTATATATATGTATGTATGTATATATATGTATATATATGTATGTATGTATATATATGTATATATGTATGTATGTATGTATGTATATATATGTATGTATGTATGTATGTATATATGTATGTATGTATGTATGTGTATATATATGTATATGTATATGTATGTATATATAACTCTAATCTTTTTAGATCCAATATTAAGTTATTCTTTATGAGACTGAAGTTATTAGGAAATGACAGTGTCACATTATCCCTTACCTAGGCTAACTGGCCACCCATCCTCCTTGCAGGTATGGCTTTGATAGCAAACACTGAGCATTTAAAACACTAAGTCTGTTTCAAGTTGAAGCAAGTTTCTTTTATTCATGTTGTGTTTCTGCGTCTAGGTTAGGATTAATACTTTTTTCAAAGTGGCAGCATTGTCACGGCCACCCCACTTAGTGAGGATTACAAAAGAATGAGTAAGACTTCAGGTAATCTCTATTTTTACCACAATTTTTAAAACCGCAAGTTGTCCATAGGGCACTTGGTCATATTTTCGGGGAAAGACAGTATCTTACATTATCCTAACCTGCACAACTTTGAGAATGTGGAAGGAATATCTGTGTCTCCAGGAAGAACATGCAAGTTCCACATGAATGACAACTGCATTTAGGATTTTAATTCTGGATCAGTTAGGCAAAAATGTTAACCATTGGAGTACTCCTGGAGGTGTAGAAGTGACCTCTTAAGTAACATACAAGCACCAGAAAGACTCTAGAAAAAAATAGTAGTACCGGTATATAAGTTGTGTTAAATATGAGAATGACATTTTTCCTTTAGTCGTAATCCAAAAACAAGTAGAAACAAGCAAATGTTTACAGAATTTGCATAAAGGGGTAATCATAATAAATTATAAATGCTTAACCTTTTCCTTTGCATTGTTAGAGCTCTACACCCAGTAGTTTGCTTCAATTAACACAATTCAGTTTTTTAAAACTATGCATTACCTTGCTTATCCCAGTCAGCTAGATACAGGAAACTTGCGCATAGAACAAATCCTATGTCCGCAATTCATAGTTTAAAAAGTCCAGTGTATTTAGTAAATCAAGATTCCTTTATAAAAATGCATTTTGCTGAAGTGGATGACAAACCAGAAAATATAATCATAACCCAAACTTGGGAAATTAAGATAGTCCATATGTTATGTGAGTTTCATTATTATTTTTGAAAGGAAAGTAACTTTTCATACTTTTCATGAAGTAAAAAGTCCGTTAAGGTAGAATGCAGTGATTACTATGAAAATGTTTGTTTTTATTCAAGAAGAAATTAAGTCTTTCATTGATTAAGGCTCAAATTACAGATTTATTCATAGTGCTTTTAATCTTACTTTTGTGAAGATGTGTTTCTTTCAGGCAGCAAAAAGACACGATCGTACAAAAACACAATAGCATATAATTTTGAAAAAAGACAAGTTGTCTTTCTGTTGCCAACTGTTCTGAAGATGTTAATTTCAATGTAAAATAGTACAGCACAAGACAGTATGCATTCTATTATTTATATTGAGGGAAAATGTGTGCATAATTTTGGTCAAGAACAAAACTTTTGCCTTAAGTCAAAAATGTTTTATTACAAATCTGAATCTTTTAGAACAACATATTCCTCTGAGGACTTAAATTCCCAATTGCAATTAAATTCCCAACATCTCTATATGGTACTTTCACTTCCAGTCCTAAGCCATTGTAAGTCAAGCAGCATCATTGTCTTTGTCTCTATGAATTAATAATACATTTCTGACTGGGGAAAGAAGTAATGGAGAGACATGTAAAGCATTGATGTAAAAACATTTGCACTTTGACTGATAGTTATTATTAAAAAGCCCATTTCTTCAGTGTCCTCCTAGTTTATTCCTGATTGTTGACTGAGGATCTTTAGAACACTTCCACTTCACAGTATATTATGAAAGACTCACGATTACAGATGCTGTTTAAATTTGAAATGATTGTATTGGACATCTCTGCAGTCTTATGTTTTAGCTTAATGAGGTAAAACTAACAGTTTATTAACAGATGTGTTATCTTTCTAAGAGATTACCGATCCTGGCCACAGCCTGAAATTGAATTCTTTGTTATCCGTTAGAGCTAGAACCCCAACTATCAGTGCCCGATTTACGGAGGCAAACCTGTAAGTGTAATACTACTTTTCTTATGCAGTAATTCATGAAAGCTTTGCCGTGAATACTGAACCAAGTACATATTTCTTCAATGCGATCAGGACTTCACAGGGAATTGCTTATTGCTTTGACGTGATTGGGCCTTTGCGGCTATCAAGAGGGAAGTTATGTGTAATGCGGTGTGATGAAGCAGTGTACCAGGTAGGCTGCAGTTAGATGGGGACTTTTGTAGCAATTACTTCAATGTTATTGGGACTTCATTGCCATCAAGAAAAAAGCGATGCATTGTGCGGCTTGATGGTGTGGTGCATCAGGGAGGCACCCAATTGTGCGGTGCACCAGAGAGGCTGAAGTTAGATAGGGTGGTGTTTGCTGCAATAGTACTAAGATCCGAAAGGTTGTACTGATACCAAAGTCAAAATTTTAGTACTGGTCCAGCACTACTAAAGTATGAAAAGAGGCTTAAAAGTGATACTATACTGTATAAAGTGGTAAAATCTTTTATATTTGGGAATTTTTGTAATCTGAAATGGCTGCAGCCATCCATTTTATCTGAGTTTTGCAACATGTAATAGTTTAAAATACAGTAGAACTCAGATCATCCGTGGTAATGTGGACTGATACTACCACGGATGATCTGGGTTCTACTGTATTTTAAACTATTACATGTTGTCTTTTTCAATATTATTTCAACACCAAGCGAATGCATTCAGAAACTTTGCTGAACAGGTTTGTATGAATGATGGATTGTCTGGTAACATTGGACATTTAAAGCAAGCAATTTGCAGTGAGCCTGTTAGTCAGAGCTGAGATTTTGATGAAAAGCACAATTTTGCATGGCAAATACATATATAGATAGCATGTTTTTGAAGAAATAATTTTGACTTGAAAAATACCAGACTTATCCTTTATCACAACTTTAGTGTAGTTTTCATAGTAAATTTAGAATTATGGATAAATTATGAATATGTTGACTAGACTAGGATATTTTATCATTAAATATGTCTTTGATTCTGGACCTAATAGATACTGTTATTTAGATATACTGTATAATATTAAGGGAAGAATTATACATGGAAGGATTATAAATGAACACAGAACTGAAGCACAAATATCAAATGTTGTGTCATTTATCCCCTTAGTCTTTGTGTGTTACCTTGCCTTCAATCTGCGATTGCTGTCACCTATTTTTTTTCTCAGTTGGTTTTACTTTTTAAATGAGCTCTTGACACTAACAAATTATGTTACTGAATCAGTTCTTGGTTTACACTAACTTACTTTTAATATTATATGAATGTAATTTTCTTTAAAATGGGTTTTGGTGAGCCTGTTCTGCTGCTGGTTAGCAAAGATTAGGCAAAACGGAAGTTTTAATAATGTGTTAATAGCATGTTTGCTTTCTGTGTTGCTTCCCACCTCCACTCACTTTCTAGTTGTTGATTTTTTCCCCCATTTGTTCAAGATTTTAAGTTGTTCAAGGTGCGAAATGCCAGAGTAGTTAAGCTGTACATGCTAACTGCTAATGAATTGTTTTTCAAAAAGTCTGCCATCTTCTTGCTTAGACCTCCTTGTCCATTTGTTGTTCAAGCACAAATTTCATTGGTCTTTGTACACATGACAGTAAATATGACTTGACTTGTTTGATGTCACCCCAGTGGAAGTGGGGATGTCTACATGAGGTAGCACTGATGTCTGATGAAGTGTGGTGTCCTGTCTTCCATCCAGAGCTGCTGAGATTGACTCAACTCTGCCAGGGAACTAGAGGTTGACTAAATTGGATTTCCAGTTTTATTTGTTGTAACTTGCATTTATGTAATTTCCCTTTTTTATCCTTGTTTAAACTGGAAAGATAATTCTTGTTCAACTGATCTTCATTGCTTATGTTCTAAAGTCTTGAAATAAATCTACTATTTCCAATGTTATGAAGTTTCATAATATGGAAATCAGAACAACGTACAATAGTTGACTTGTATTCATTATAGCATGCTGTGTTACTCAGGGTCTTATTGCCATTCTTAGTCATTTATGTACATTGTTTATTAATTAAAAATGTGTCACTTTGCTCTGATATACTGCAACAAGCTAAATTTACAGCTTGCCCTGTCTCACCCAATCTATACATTGTTTTTATAGTCATGCTACTGTCTACTGTAATATGTGCTCCTTTGCCACGGAGCTCATCTTGTATAAGGTCTGGGAGGTGGCTGCCATTTAAACTTACTGCCCAAATTTCCCTGAGGTTATTTTTGGGTCAGTAGCCTCTCCATAAGGTCTTGCACCCATTAAGTCATCTGGAAGTCCCTGGGTTCTCAGCTTGCTTATTTATGTTTAGATGTTCAGACACTTGTAACACTCTCAGGGTTGCCTGCAATTTTATTAATAAAACTTGTCCTCAGTATTTGCTTACTTGGCATCCCTGTTGCTCACTAATGGAGCCAGACCTGGCATTAGCTCCAGGATACTGGCTTACTGAAAAGGACAACTCTGCTCCTTACTGTTGATTCCTATGGACTTTTCTTTCATGACACAGTGAGCCAACAACTGATACCCTTTAAAGTTTTATACTTTGTTTACATACTTATTGTAAGGAATCTATAGAAGACTCATATTATTACACTTCCTTTAATATTCACTTACTCATTTTTCTAAGCGTTCTTTCTCCAATTGAGCGAATTTGGAATCTCAGAGCCTGCTGCCACAGCATTGAGGCACAAAGCAAGGGTTACTGGTTAGAGTTACTGGTCATTCACAGGATACTCTTACTCATACTGGGCCACTTCCTAAATGGCTTGTGTTTAGGTTGTGTGATTTGAAAACAAAGCACCATTGGATTTTTTGTCTCCTCAAATATTTAACTTGAACCTATTTCATTTACACCCCACCTGACATTTCCCAATGAAGCATTAGAAATAGTAGTAGTAAGTTGTGTTGTTACATATACAGAGTACAGTGAAATTCTTACTTACATGTCCAACAGCCGCACCACATACCATGAAATGCAATTTGGAAAGCTGAATATTGATAATAAAGGAGAGAATGTAATGGGAAATAAGTAAATTAACATTAAAAACAGAAGATTTTAAGATAGAGATCTATAGTAATTTTTTTATTTATGTATATCCTTACCCAGCTTGTTTTCCATTTGTCATTCTGAACACTCTTTTACCTGCTATAGGAATTTTTTGGAGCAAGCATGTATTACAGCAGCAAAGGTACCAACCAGGTCTTTATAAGACACATGATATGACTGACCACAATTCATCTGAAAGAGTAAAGGAAGCCTATAGATTAAAATGACAATGGGAACAGGTGTGCTGTGTGAAAGAAGTCAAAGGTTAACCTCCTGCCTCCCCTCACATTCTTTCTATTAAATTAAGAAAGATCAAGGAGTTTCAAGCGGTATGGAATTCTGATTTTGCCTAGGGAACATTAATCTATTGCAGAGCACACTTGTGCTTATACCCACACAAGCAGATTTACAGATTCTGGCCAACCTAATAACATGTCTTTGGACTGTAGCAGGAAATCCACACAGTATTCACACAAAAGGTGAATCATAGTCAGTCAGGTAACATTTATCCAAAATTACCTACAAATTCAATTGATGCCGTGAAACTGTTTTTTATATTAATAGAACAGGAACACTGTCACGTTATTGTATGTAATGTGCTTGGTGTTTCAAGGTGAGAAAAGGAAAAGCAATCTAGTGATTTACAGTTAACCTCTTAAGCCACCAAATGTACAAGTTGAATACATTTTATGGAGATAGTTTTACTTCATATGCTTTTGCATGTTATCATAAACAAAAAAGTTAACATAAAAGGGTAATGGTAGGTTTGTTTATTGGTTTGGATCTTGAAGTCCTTAGTTTGTTCTATTTTTTTACTATGGTAACCAAAACCAATTTGGGAAGTGTCCTTCTTTTTTAAAAAGAGGAATTGGTGTGTCTTAAAAGACAAAAATTGTGGAATGCTAACTTAGATTTTTTATTTAAATACTAACTTTAAAAGAACATGCATTTGACACTGACTGTAAGCTGTATAAATACATAATAACTTGGAATTTGATTCTCTTACAGATACCAAGAATGAAGGGGCTTGCTTCTCTCATGCGTGACTCATGCATGTTTAATAATTCCACTTCAAACAAAGCAGTGCATTTTAACACCTGATGACAAGACTAGCAGTATTATGCACGAAAGGACAACATAACAATGTTTCTGAAAAGAGAATTTAGATTTAGGAAGCAAACAGATATGGTCTAAATAGATATCTGCCATAACAGTATATTGTTTTGTAGTTAACTTATGTAGTCATTATATTTTTAAAATTTAATAAATTTAATAAAAGCATTGAAGAAAAAAAATGTATGTGTGTGTGTGTGTGTATATACACATATATACACAGTAATCCCTCCGCGATAGATGAAAATCTGCGAAGTAGAAACGATATGTTTGTATGGTAAGCCCATATAAACTCTCCCACACTGTTAACATTATTAGAACCATCTAGACATGAAATAACACCCTTTAGTCAAAAGTTTAAACTGTGCTCCATGACAAGACAGAGATGACAGTTCTTTCTCACAATTAAAAGAATGCAAACATATCCTCCTCTTCAAAGAATGCGTGTCAGGAGCAGAGAATGTCAGAGAGAGAGCGCGAAAGAAAAGCAAACAATCAAAAAATCAATACGTGCTTTTAAGTATGCCGAAGCACCGTGATAAAGCAGCATTTTTTAGAGGAGCGTCCATATCCCCTAGGTAAACAGCCTCTGTGCAAACAGCCCCTCTGCTCACACACCCTCCGTAAGGCAGAGAGAGTGAGAGAAACAGAGAAAAGCAAACAATCAAGCACCGCGCGGGAAGCACATCGTATATCGTTGAGTTTTATTTAATATGTAATACGTGCTCTGATTGGGTAGCTTCTCAGCCATCTGCCAATAGAGTCCCTTGTATGAAATCAACTGGGCAAACCAACTGAGGAAGCATGTAGCATAAATTAAAAGACCTATTGTCCGCAGAAATCCGCGAACCAATGAAAAATCCGTGATATATATTTAGATATGCTTACATTTAAAATCCACGATGGAGTGAAGCCGTATAGTGAGGGATTACTGTATTATCTATACTAATAAAAGGCAAAACCCTCACTCCCTCACTCACTCACTCACTCACTCACTGACTCATCACTAATTCTCCAACTTCCCGTGTAGGTAGAAGGCTGAAATTTGGCAGGCTCATTCCTTACAGCTTACTTACAAAAGTGGGGCAGGTTTCATTTCGAAATTCTACGTATAATGGTCATAACTGGAAGGTATTTTTCTCCATTAACTGTAATGGAGTTGAGCTGGAAAGACGTGGGGGGGTAGAGTTTCGTGTGACATTATCACGCCTCCCACGTAATCACGTGAACTGACTGTCAACGCAGTGCGTAGAAAACCAGGAAGACCTCCAAAAGCGCTTTAAGAAAACATGCATTATATAATTGAGAAGGCAGCTAAACAATAAGAAGCGAAAGTGACATATACTACCATATTCATGAGTGCTGCTACCGCTGAAAGAAAGCAAGGTGTAAACCTAAACTTTAAATTAAGTTCATAGACAGGCTACCGCTGGCGTTTCACATGCCCACAGGTAATGCGGGATACAAGTTTAATGAGAGGACGCAGGATATAAACAAGAGTTTTGATCACTTTGTAACTAAGTCAAAATTGTAGTATATATATATATTATATATATATATATATATATGTGTATATGTAGATATGTATATAGATATGAAGATATGTATGTGTATATATATGTGTATGTATGTATATATGTATGTATGTATGTGTGTGTGTGTGTGTGTGTGTGTGTGTGTGTGTGTGTATATATATGACAGCAGCAATCCAAGCTGTGAGAAAACAGTAAAAAGGAGGCGTGTCAGACGTCGTGGTATATTTTCTGATGCAGCTACCGAAAACAACTTCGTGACGCTGCCTCCAAATACACAAAACAATTACTTTGGCAATCATGTTACATTATTTTTAAAATGTTTCCTTTTCTTTTTCATAACTTCTTTAATACATGACATCGCTGCGAAGCGCTGGTATTTTGCTATATATATATATCACAGCGACACTCATAACAGTGACAAAACAATTGCATTGACAATCATGTTACGTTATTTTCAAAATGTTTCCTTTTCTTTCTCTTTCCTTCTTTAACACACTACTTCTCCACTTCCAAGCGTGGGTATATATATAGATATAGATATAGATATAGATATAGATATAGATATAGATATAGATATAGATATAGATATAGATATAGATATAGATATAGATATAGATAGATAGATAGATAGATAGAGATATATATAGATAGATAGATATGAGAACTACATATATATATATATATATATATATATACAGTAATCCTCCTCGATCGGGGTTATGCTCCAGACCCCCGATAGGTGAAAATCATGAAGTAGAAACCATATGTTTCTATGGTTATTTTTATATATTTTAAGCCCTTATAAACTCTCCCACACTGTTTATAAATATTCCCCGCAGAGTTATACAGCATAATCCCTTTGTATTCTCTTAGATATTAGGTAAGATTCATTTAAATTATGTATATAAACACACTGTTTATATACAGTAAAACCTAAATATTATTTTAAAGATATTGAGTTTCTCCGATAGCACACATGTTACAGCCATTACGATAGACATGCCACCAGCAATAAATACGTACAATACAAGAAAAATAGTATACAGTAAATGTGTGTACAGTGACACTAATCGCACGTACATGTACTAAGCACTGTAAGTATAAAATTAATTATGGTTACTCACCAACAATGACACGATGACTTGTCCGATAACAATGAGTTTTATTTTATTGCACAACAAAGGAGAGCGTTACAGCCCTTAAAGGAGCCACTTCAGGCGATTGCGTAGCACTGCCGTTGTTGTTCTTCTGGCAGTCTTCAATGCAAATCCCTAAAGCAGATTCCATCCGGACTACTGCCTTATTACATCCACTTACAACTCGTTTTGCACCCTGGTTAAAAGGACACTGCGGCCGTTGATCTTATATTCCTTTCCTACTTTTTAAATAAAAAGAATCGTAGCCTTCAACAAATCCAAAACGCTTACCTTTTCGCAATCGTTAACATCTTCCGCTTTGCTTGGCACGGCCCCTGAAGCAGTAGCAGATCGTTTTGGAGCCATAATGAAGGGCTTGACTATGCACAAAGATAAACACAAAAGAGCACAACTCTTTACACTGCGAAATACGATGCTGAATGAGTGAGACGAGACTTCCTGGTTAACACTGCATTCAGCAGGCAGGAACTTAACTGCGTGCTCTGATTGGTTAGCTTCTCAGACATCCGCCATTAGCGTCCCTTGTATGAAATCAACTGGGCAAACCAACTGAGAAAGCATGTACAGGAAGTAAAAAGACACATTGTCCGCAGAACCCGTGAAGCAGCGAAAAATCCGCGTTATATATTTAGTTATGCTTTCATATAAAATCCGCGATAGAGCGAAACCACGAAAGTCAAAGCGCGATATAGCGAGGGATTAATGTATATATATATAGATAGACAGATATAGACAGATATGAGAACAACACTCATATCAATGACAAAACAATTACATTAACAACCATGTTACGTTATTTTAAAAATTTTTCCTTTTCTTTTTCGTACCTTCTTTAACACACTACTTCTCCGCTGCGAAGCACGGGTATTCTGCTAGTATATATATAATATATACATACACCCAAAATTTGAATATGCTACGTAGAAGACACATTCGTCATAGTAAAAAATGATCAGCTGAATAAATTCTACAACCACATCAACGCAATATTCCCTGCAATCCAATTCACCATGGAAAAAGAAATAAACCGATGCATCAGCTTCCTGGACATCTACATTGAAAGAAATAATGACTCCACCCTGATCACAAGTGTTTACCGTAAACAATGCTACGCAGACAAGATATTACACTTCGCTAGCAACCACCCGGTATCTCAAAAACAGAGCTGTATTAAAACTCTATTCAGAAGAGTCCACACCCATTGTAATACAAAGGAGACAAAAATGAATGAAAGACGCTATCTCTTACGTCTTTTCACTTCAAACGGATACTCAAAAGTATTCATTAATCGAACCCTACACAGAAGACGCCAAAAAACTCTGCAAACAATCGACTTAAATCAAAACACCCACCCCACCTGGCACTCACTCCCTTATCACCACAAGGTGTCTGAAGGTGCAGCACAAATCCTGGCCAGGTCAGGCGTCAGAATAGCACACAAACCCATGAACAATCTGCGCACGGTCCTCTTCAATACTAAAAACAAGAAGTCGAGAGCAGAAACACGAAACGTAGTTTGCAGCATTCCATGCAGTTCTTGCTCAGCAGTATACATAGGACAAACATCAAAAAGAATCTCAACACGTTTAGAGGAACATCGCAACGCCGTCAGAAGAAAGGACTCACAATCCTTGATCTATACGCATACTAAATCAACAGGACATACATTTAACTGGGACAATGTACAAGTAAAATTTAAAGCCAGTACTAAAAATGCCAGAGAGCTAGCTGAATCTTGGCTATCAAATGAGAATGCCATCAACAGACACTTGGACATAAATCCAGCATATGCAAACTTAAAAACATGTTCATAATAAATAAAACTTTACAGCCAATACTCCCACACCCCCAACACTTCCTGATCACACTGACTTAGCCACATCCCCGCGACCACGTAAGTTTTTGCAATATATTGCCTTTGATTTTTGTAAGTCTAAGCATTATCCTCTGATGAAGATCCCTGGCAGGGATTGAAAGCTCAGGAATAAAAACTACTTTATGATACGTGATTCATTTTCTTCCTTTGTGGATCTCCAGCTGCAAACATATACACACATATATATATGTCAGAAACTCGACACAGAGTCATGGAAAGGTTTGGGGCAGCCACCCGTATAATTGATTTCCTGGCTGCAAAGTCATCACACACACACAAAGTCAGGAGTTGGCAAACAGGATCCATCACTGGAGATGAGGCCATCATCGAGTGTATTCATGTAACATCCATGTTTGTACTAACTCGGTTTAGAATTGCCAGTTTTCTTTTAGGTCTGACATTAATTTTCAGCTGAATATATAAATAAGACAACATACGGACATCTATCCAGTAGAAGTTGTGTTTGCTGTGTGGGCCTTTTGTTGATAAGCCTCTTGTTATTTTGCTGCCATTGTGTTCTGCCTACCAAGAAAGATGCTTATTATAATTGCCAGCATATTTTTGTATGGTTATTCTCCTTATCTCATTATCTTTTCTGTGGGATTTCATCCCTGTTGAGGTGTGATTGTTCATTCCTAGCAGGTTCTTGGCTTGTATCTGATGCCGCTGGAATAGGCTGTTGAGTGCTATAGTCTTAAATATGGATTAAGTAGATTACTTTATAATATGCATAAATACATTGCATTTCTTTTATATATAGATGCTTTTCAAGGTAAAATTAATTGTGAAATTTAAAATTTTAGGTGAATTATCATTATCTGTTGATCTCTTGTATGTATACATCTTACATTTATCATGCATGTTTTTTTCCTTCAGTGTGTTTTTTTTTTGATGATCTTTGCATCTACTGCAGTGATCTGTTACTTATATTGCTTATAATTTTGGGCTATAAAATGTATAGCTTTACTTGCATCTAAAAAAAACATTCCCATGTGTTCAATGATATCCATTCACATGTTGCAGAACTCTGGGATAGAAAGTTCAGTTTTCTGTATTGTGGTATGCTGGGCTGGTAACATCACTTCAAGAGAGGCTGACTCTGTATTACAACAAAACTTAGTGCAATTATAAACATTGCTGCATATCCTCTCTCTGACACTCTAAGGCTGGGTTTATAATTCACGCATTGCAATGCATGCAACTGCTACTGCTACATAAGATGTGTACTGTTTATACTTGAGAGTGTACTTCATGTAAATCTGAGGGATTCCACCAGGTGGCAGTGCAAAATATTATCATGGTGAGAAAACATTCGGCTTTGCTGTGTTGTGAATTTCCTGAAACATGCATTGTATTCAGGGCTCCTTACCACAATATCTCTGAAAAGGATGGAGTTTTATTGATTACATCCATCAATTCAGGGACGTGCCTAATGCTTTCTGGAGGCAGAAATAATCCCTGGATGGGGCATCAGCTCATCTCAGGGTGACAAGCACACACTTACACTAGCATCATTATAACATAATTTCCACAAACTTGCATGTCCTTGGAAGGAAACCAGAGCGCACTGTAAAAACCCACCAGGAAAACATGCAAACTCCAGGCAGGGAACACCAGGGATGTGACTCCCTGTGAGGCAACAGTACTATTACTCTGCCACCATGCCACCCCCACATGTATAATTATATTCATTATTTACAAACCGGATTCCAAAAAAGTTGGGACACTATACAAATTGTGAATAAAAACTGAATGCAATTATGTGGAGATGGCAAATGTCAATATTTTATTTGTAATAGAACGTAGATGACAGATCAAACGTTTAATCCGAGTAAATGTATCATTTTAAAGGAAAAATATGTTGATTCAAAGTTTCACGGTGTCAACAAATCCCAAAAAAGTTGGGACAAGTAGCAATAAGAGGCTGGAAAAAGTAAATTTGAGCATAAAGAAGAGCTGGAAGACCAATAAACACTAATTAGGTCAATTGGCAACATGATTGGGTATAAAAAGAGCTTCTCAGAGTGGCAGTGTCTCTCAGAAGCCAAGATGGGTAGAGGATCACCAATTCCCACAATGTTGCGCAGAAAGATAGTGGAGCAATATCAGAAAGGTGTTACCCAGCAAAAATTGCAAAGACTTTGCATCTATCATCATCAACTGTGCATAACATCATCTGAAGATTCAGAGAATCTGGAACAATCTCTGTGCGTTAGGGTCAAGGGCGTAAAACCATACTGGATGCCCATGATCTCCGGGCCCTTAAACGACACTTCACCACAAACAGGAATGCTACTGTAAAGGAAATCACAGAATGGGCTCAGGAATACTTCCAGAAACCATTGTCAGTGAACACAATCCACCTTGCCATCCGCCGTTGCCAGCTGAAACTCTACAGTGCAAAGAAGAAGCCATTTCTAAGCAAGATCCACAAGCTCAGGCGTTGTCACTGGGCCAGGGATCATTTAAAATGGAGTGTGGCAAAATGGAAGACTGTTCTGTGGTCAGACGAGTCACGATTCGAAGTTCTTTTTGGAAATCTGGGACGCCATGTCATCCGGACCAAAGAGGACAAGGACAACCCAAGTTGTTATCAACGCTCAGTTCAGAAGCCTGCATCTCTGATGGTATGGGGTTGCATGAGTGCATGTGGCATGGGCAGCTTGCATGTCTGGAAAGGCACTATCAATGCAGAAAAATATATTCAGGTTCTAGAACAACATATGCTCCCATCCAGACGTCATCTCTTTCAGGGAAGACCCTGCATTTTTCAACAAGATAATGCCAGACCACATTCTGCATCAATCACAACATCATAGCTGCGTAGGAGAAGGATCCGGGTACTGAAATGGCCAGTCTGCAGTCCAGAATTTTCACCTATAGAGAACATTTGGCGCATCATAAAGAGACAAAGAAGGCCCAAGACGATTGAACAGTTAGAGGCCTGTATTAGACAAGAATGGGAGAGCATTCCTATTTCTAAACTTGAGAAACTGGTCTCCTCGGTCCCCAGACGTCTGTTGAGTGTTGTAAGAAGCAGGGGAGATGCCACACAGTGGTGAAAATGGCCTTGTCCCAACGTTTTTGGGATTTGTTGACACCATGAAATTCTGAATCAACATATTTTTCCCTTAAAATGATACATTTTCTCAGTTTAAACTTTTGTTCCGTGATTTATGTTCTATTCTGAATAAAATATTAGAAGTTGGCACCTCCACATCATTGCATTCAGTTTTTATTCACGATTTGTATAGTGTCCCAACTTTTTTGGAATCCGGTTTGTAAACGAAGTTAACAATTTATCTGTAAAATGTAACATGCATGATTTAACACATTTCATCATGAAAGTGATATCAAGTATAAATCTAAGGATTCTAAATATGCATAGAGCTGGAATATAATTTTAATGTGTTCTGTTCAGCAATTGCTGTCTGTTGCTGCAAGAGAAAGCCTCAGAAACGCATATCCATTAACAACTGGTTTGGTTTTAGGATGATGTTTACGAAAGTTTTATTTAATGTTGAAAATGGTACAGAAGATTTTATTTAAGACCTTTAAAATGTATTGCGTCATTATGATGGGGAATTTGCTTCCCCACATTGAACCATTCATCAAACACCAAAGCATGCACATTGATCCTGTAGGATCTCCAAAGTGGTTTGTTGTCACATGTTGATAGCAAACAAAGGCTCTGACATTACGTTCCAACTTGAACATACTGCAACTCACGATTTTCTTTGCTGGCACTGCAACTCGCACAAGCATCACGTAAATTTCTGAGGACACGCTCAGAGGATGCATGAAAGGAACGCGTAGCAGCCATAATGCATGTGTGTACGCGTTCCGAACTTGAAGTATAAACCGGCCCAAAGACTGAGTACTTTAACCCAGCAAATTATTCAGCAGAAACATGTCGAGAAAAACTACTGGGGTTCCTTTATACCAACAGCAGTACACCTGCATAATGCCTCAATGTAACTCTGACTATAATGTCAGTTTTTCTTTCCTTTTAATTTTCTTCCTTTTTAGTCATTCTGGTCTGTGTTCAAACCATAGCATCAATGTGTGTGTATATATCCTGTCTATCAATCTATCCGTCTATCTATCAATAAGTTAATCATATTTTCATCATTATTATCTCAGAGTGCCAGAAAATTGGGTTTGAATTGTGGCCCAGACACTGTCTGTCTAGAGTTTTAGTTTGCATATTCTTCTTCTGTATGATTTTTTTTTTTCCTCCAACTACTGTGCCCAGGTTATACTTCCTCATCCCAAGCATAGGCTTGATCAATTTAATAAACACTACAAATTAACAAGGTAGTGCACAATGTGGGGGAATGGTACTTGGTCTAATTTGTGGCTGCTACTGAAAAAACAGACTCTTACTTTCCATGGTCCTAAAATTAGATGAGCAAATTTAGTAAAAGATGGAATTGTTTTTCAGTATTAAAAAATATATATATTCTAATCATTGGTTTTTAGTACTACAGCATTCTCTGTACTCTGAACCTCCATCTATGAATTTTTGTTTTTGTTTTCCTCTACCTCACATTTCACATTAGTACTACTAAACATACATAACACAGTGATCACATTGCAAAGCTAGCTTTTTAGTTATTGTTTTAACATTTTTATTGGCAGTGATATCTGCTGTTTATATTCTCCCTAAATTATAATTTCTTTCTTTGATGATTTGTAATTCATTCTAATTCCTATGTAGTGTTGCCTTCATTTTCAATTAATACTGCTTCTTCTAAATAATATCTTGATTTTTCTCACAATTTAAATGTCTAATATAAATCATGCTCAAGAGCACACAGATTTTCATGTGAAACATTCAGGTTCAGATTATTCAGTAGAATTGGTTTTCTGGGATGTGTTTAATGTATATGTTACCGGCAAAGTATGAAAAGCCGGCATTCTATAGAATGACAAATGCTAGTTAGGCAAAGTATGAAAAAAGGTCCTGATAAGGCTATTATATAAATGACATGCATTCCTCAAAAATACAAATGTTATTCTGAAAAAAATAATGAGAGTGCCATTAAATAAAAATTATTCAAAACACGTAAAGAAAACTGAAAGTTGTACAAAACAAAATTTATGCCTTTCTTATTAAGGGAAACAAAATTTTCATATAAAAAATAAGAAATTAAAATTAACCTACTTGTTGCAACATGGTAGGTTTGAATGACATTTTGAATTACATTTTATTACATTTTTCACGCAAAGACATTTCATATTTTGGCACTTTGTTTTACACATACATTTGACGAATCCTTGGCCTCTTCCACTGGACTGAGCAATTGCAACTGACCGGAGAGGAATTTCATTGTCAGGAATATCTTCAATTCTAAGCAAGTTCATAGGGCATAAAGTGAATTGTGATCTCGCATATACTTGTTTTAAAATTCCTCCAGAAGTTACAAGTCGGTAGAAACCATCCTCTGTCACACTCATTACAACTGCCAATATATTGCGTGAATCACCTTAATGGAGCACAGTAAAAAAACAAATTTTTTGTTGAACAAATTTAAGTAAAATTGCGTATTTTGACACTCCTGAACAAAACGCAAAGTGCAGCTGACAAATTCTAAGCCTGAGGCGCACGTTAAAAGTCATGTGCCTTGCCACTTGATATTCGAAATGAATTGGAGATGTATTTCATACTTTGCCGGTTTCTCATTTGGCATTCTATAGAATGCCTAGGAAATGTGTGAAATATGAATTGTTTCATACATTGCCGGCTACTTTTGGGCATTATATACAATGCCTAGGCTTTGCCAGTAACATATGTAATAGTTCTCTGCCTAATTTTATTCGTATCTTGTCCTGTATGAAAATATTTACCCAGGTATCGCCCATACATTTTTAATTGCATTTGCATACTCTCTATTTGTGGATGGTCTTTTTTCATATAGTTTTTGCCTGGTTTTGAATTGTTCATTTTATAATTACTTGTATACTAAGTTCTTTAATGTATACTATGTATTACTTGTATACTATGATGTTTAATTTATTAGTTATTACTTGCGTTCAATGTCTGCTCCACAGGACCTTTTGTGTTGTTTTTGGTTTTTATGAAGTAATTTATGAAAGCATACAAATTGAACTAATCATTGTTTAAACTATTCTTATTCCTTTGTTTTTATAGATGTGTTAATTTACATTGTTCTGCAAAGCGTGTTTCTCCCAGAAGCTTATCTCACTGCTTTTGTCTGAATATTCCTTCATGCCTGGTGAGTCACTTTAATTTATTTTCCTTTAACTGTCTTTTTCATAGACTTCAGGAATGGCAGATTAGTTTGTTTCTTATTCTACTGTAAATTGGCTGGTTGTAACATGTTTTTTTTTTTTTTAAACTTTAGAAAATTTAGTGAGCCTGCCTGACTTAGGACTGATGGCTCATGTGTTTAGAAGTGCTTTTGTCAACTTCAACTTGTTCTTCTTAGATTTTTTTGAAATCAGAATTTATTTTGGGAAAATCAAAAGTAAACTGGCTCTGTGTGACTTGATTAGATTAATAAGGTTTGAGAAAATTATTTTATATTATGTAAAATATTCAATTTATAATTGATTTTTGTGTATGTGAAATGGAAAATGTCAGGTATATTTGCTGAATTCATGTCATATATTTTAGCATGTCAAATTTGCTTTTTTCATTTGTATCATGAGTGCTTTATTTTTTCCAGGCCTGTACCATTTTTAAATTATCTAGATAGAAATGTCAGTTTTGTCAGATACATTCAGTGTCTTCCAGTTACGTCAGAAAAATAGGTCAAGAATTGCCTTGTGTATAAAAAATAATGGCTTCTCTTGCTGAAGAAAAAAATCTGATCTTTTATTATTAAATTATTTATAAGCACAGATAAAAGTTTATGGTATCTCTTCATTGTATGCAGTAAAAATGTTTTTGAAAACTGCTTTACACTAAAATGCATTTTATGAGTTAGTCTTATTTAAAACAAATCAATTTAGAAAAATTTGGTTTGTTTTATATTTAGAAAATAACCATCCACTTATCCATCCATCTTCAACTGCTTATCTGTGTCATTGTGAGGTGTTCCCAGGCCAGCTGAGAGATAAAAGCTCTCCAGCATGTCCTGGGTCTACCTTGAGTTCTCCTCCCAGTAGGACATGCCCGGGTAGGTGTCCGGGAGGCATCCTAATCAGATGCCTAGAACACCTGAACTGGCTCCTTTCGACGTGGAGGAGCAGTGGCTCTGCTTTCAGCTCCTCTTGACTCTCTGTGCTCCTCACACTATCTTTAAGGGTGAGCCCAGACTTCCTGCAAAGGAAACTAGTTTATTCAGTTTGTATTCACAGTCTAGTTCTTCTGGTCACTACCCACAGCTTTTGACCATAGGTAAGGGCATGAAAGTAGATTTACTGGTAAATCAACAGCTTTGCCTTTTGGCTCATCTCTCTGTCATTACCTCCACTTCCCTCACTCATGAACAACACCCTTTGATGGTCTGGGTTGGCTCTATGCTCTCTATTACATTCCATAACCTGAACTGTTGCTAATCATGTACTGAGATGAGCCAGGCAAATGAGGACACAAACATGCACCAAAGGGTAGAAAGTACTCAGTGTTTTTTTTAAAACCATCAAAACCAAACAGTGCAAATAGTGTAGTGTATCAAAATGTTCTTCCAATAAATAAATAATACATAAAAATTGTGAAACTGTCAAGGTTAAAATAGTCCAATAAGTAAATCCATAAAAATAAGGTTAAAATCCTAGAGAGCCCCAATTGTGCTCTGGCAGCCAGAGAAGAGGTCCTTCAGGAAGATGCACTTAACCATCTATTCCTGGCGCAGCTCTCCATTGCTGGGTCCTCGGCAACTGTCTCCTGGCATCTGTTTCTCAGCATTTGAGGGAGACACCGCACATTGGGTCATTACTACACCCAGGAAATCGCTCAGTAAGAATGACCCTTCCTCAGCCTCAGTTTCCTGCAGCCCTGTTGTAGACTTAATCACCTCCCACCATTCTCTTCAGGATGGCTTCCTCACTGCTGTCTCCCTTCCTGATCTTTCTCTGATGTGCTTTATATTGCCTTGATTGTGCACAGATGTAACCCATTGCCCATTTCGAGGCATGAATGTGGCACATGTCTGATCCGCTTGCTTTTCCACATGAGTTTGTGATGAACCAAGCTACCGCGGAGTGGTGCTGTCTTCCACACACTTGCACCCATTCTAAGCCTGCACATTCTCAGGCATGATTATTTATTTAAAATCTGCCCATCACCATGGACCATTTATCACAGACACTTAGGTACTTAAACTTTTTCTCTGAGGTAGCAATTCCTCCCCAACCTAGACAGGGTACTCCACCCTTTTCCAGCTGAGAATCGTGACCTTAGACTTATTTTTGATCTTCTTCATGGTTACTTCACTTTCCTGCATGTGTGTTTACACTTTCTTGCATGCGTGTTTAAAGTTGTAGCCAACAAGATCATTTCATTTGCTAGAAGCAGAGGTGCTATACTGAGGTCAGTGATCTGGACACCCGCCACTCATTTTTTGTACCTAGGAATTTTGTCTGTTTTGAACAGAATCAGGTTAAAGAGCAGCCCTAAGAAAGTCTCACACCCACTGGGAAAGATTCTGACTTAATGCGGACAATGTGAACCAAGTTTTTGCTTGGTTCTATAGGGAGCAAATAGCCCACAACAGGAGGCCTGGCACCCCATATTCCTGAAGCAGTATCCACAGGAAAATACATGTAGACTGTTGGACATATTTCCATGTACCCTCCAGAATCATTGTAAGGGTAAAAAGCTGGTCCAGAGTTCTGTGACCAGGACGAAACCCACATTATTCCTCCTGAATCTGAGTCTCGATCAACAGCCGGATACTCCTTTCCAGAACTCTGGACATGGCCTTCTCAGGGAGGCTGAAAAGTCTGATCTGCTTAAAGCTGGAACATACCCTCCAGTTCTCTTTCTAAAATATGGTAACCACCACCCCAGTTTGCCAATCCAGGGGCACTGCCTCC
The DNA here is from genome assembly GCF_016835505.1 of Polypterus senegalus. Lineage (NCBI taxonomy): Eukaryota > Metazoa > Chordata > Cladistia > Polypteriformes > Polypteridae > Polypterus > Polypterus senegalus. The sequence goes on from NC_053155.1 coordinate 162,055,931, forward strand.
AACCTCAACACAACGTTAAAGGGTTGTGTTGGGGCAAATATCATCTACTCTCGTGCCTTCCCACCAAGGAGTCTTTTTAACTACTGGAGTGAACTTCAGGGTTTGTACAGTCATGAAAAACCTATAAATGCCATGGAATTTGAAAAGAGCAATTTCCAGGTCTTGAAAAGTTTTGGAAAACAAAATAAGCAAAGACAGTTATGGAAAAGACATGGAAATCTGATTGAAAGATCTGTATAATAAAGTAAGTGGTTCCTTTAAGATTGAGCGAGAAATGTCTTTATACGTTATCAACTGAAATTTTTGCGCTGGTCTTGTAGTAACTCAGCGTGCTCCGTATGGTGAGCGTCGGAAATGCAGTTTTCTGCTTTCTGCCTTGCAGGAGATTCAGTAGTGAAATGCTGGGTAAATGCCGATTTAACAATGCATGGCTTCACCTTAATAAGTATAAGGGATGGATTAAAAAAGACCAGGACCTGGAATCTGCGAAATGTCAACTGTGCCGTAAAACGCTTCATATATTGAACATGGGAGAGGCAGCCCTAACTAGCCATGCAAAGGGGGCTAACCACCAGGCTGCTGCGCATGAATCATCTCTCAACCCCATGACTGGCTTTTTCCAACCTAAAGTCTCCAACCTAACCTGCTGCCAGCTGCACTACTTCCCTCTCATGCTCCTTCAAACAAGGGCAGATTTTAGATGCTGTGTCCTGAAACTTAGCCCTAACCGCAGAGGTACTGTGGGCGCTAAAGTGGCAAATTCTCATTATTTGTACAAGTTGTGTGAAGGCACAAGTCATTTATTTCAGGCTATGTTTCCCGACAGCCAGATTGCTACTAGATTTTAAGGCGGTGAACAAAAGTGCTTGTGTGTGTATGTATATATATATATATATATATATATATATATATATATATATATATATATATATATATATATATATATATATATATATATATATATATATATATAAAATACACATACTTTTGGAGTGGCTCCTTACTTTAAGATAAAGGTGTTGAGTTGAAGCGGAAAACTCTCACAAATGAGCTGCATGAATTGAAAATGAAGAGGGCTAGGGTGGAGACTGACATTTGCGCCATCGAGAAATCAGCTGATGAATATGCTGAGAATGCAGAAGCTATAAGCAATCTGACCTTCATTACTAAATCCAACAGTTTGCGGCGAACTGCAAAAGAAAAGAAAGCATCTCTGCTGAATTTTGAAAAGCATATTGATGAAAAGCTTGCAGAAATGAAACCATGAACTGGATTGTTTTTGCGGGATTCAAATAAAGAAGGCTGTCATTTGTTAACATTAAGTTAGTGATTTAGTATGTTAGTGGTTTAAACAACATTATCTTTTATTCCAATTGACAGTTTCTACCCTGATACTACTGCCTTTTGAAGTTAATGTCAGTGCTACTTTACACTTTTACTTATTGGTATTTATTTATTTTTTTATTTATTGTTGCCTTCCAGTCATTTATGTTAATTAGGGCGACATAATGTTTTTCAGGGTTTACATTGTGCTGGAGTGTCAGCAATATTTAAATAAATATTTATTTTGTATGGAACAGTCATTATTTTAGCTTAACAATATTTTGGTAAATTTGACATGAATTTTTATTATTGTTTTTCAAATTTACACAGTAATTTCAAAGAACATATGGTCATGGAAATTTGCCTTAGAATAACTGAAAAGCCATGGAAAAGTCATGGAAATTTTTTTGTAAAAATATGTAAGAACCCTGGAATGTAGCTCCAGTGATGAGCGAGTCCTCCTTTCAGTCTCCTGGCCCTGTTTCGTCAAAGGAAGACATGGGATTAGGAGGTCCCTGAAGATCTCCTTCCACCCACTGGTTAACTATATCCTTAGGTGAGGCCAGCAGCACACCATACTTGGTATGAAATACTTGGGCAAAGCACTGCTTCTCCCTACTGGGTTTTCTTATAGTTTGTCGCACTCACTTCATGGCCAGCAGAAAGTAATTTTCCATGGCTTTGCCAAACTCCTCCCACTCCTGAGTTTTTGCTTCTACAACTGTCATTGCCACACTCCACTTGACCTGTTGGTACCTGTCTACTGTTTCTGGAGTCCCACGAGCTAGGCAAGCTCAAAAGATGCCCTCCTTCAGTCTGATGGTTTTGGGGATTAACACCATGACTGGCACCAAGGACCTTACAGCCTCAACAATGGAGGCATGGAACATGGCCCTTTTAGGACATTCATAACATCCCCTAAAATTAGAAAGGGGCCCTGTTCTGGAGCCTGGCCTTTCGGGGTGGGACCTCTGGGTCTGTGTCTCATCAGTGAGTGCCTGGTGGGCGGGTCTTCAACCATGGGACAGACACAGCCGGAAGGAGTAACATGGGTAGGTCCACCTTTGGGTCCATCATCTGTAGGATGACCTATAAGGGATGGCCTATCTGATCTGAACAGATTCTGTGCTAGTTGCAGTTTGTCCATAATGAACACCATGTTCCAGCTTAAGGGTACCATTGCATCCTAGGCCATAGGTTGACAAGCAATTTCGTAGTCATATCATCCGATCCATGACCGTAATGTCTTGGACACTCATCTTGAGCTTTCAACTGATTACTACATGGTTTTTAGTAAAAAAAAGCCAGATACACCAGACACACCCAAACATATAGTGAGGATGTGCTGGGAACACTTGTCAGATGTCCCTGTCCGATAGATCTTCATCTTGCATCTCTGAACAAATATCTTTTACATTCTACGGGAGGCTAAAAATTAGGATGTTCTAGGAAGGCCTTGAACAGTTTCTATAAGTAACATTCTCCAAGCTTTTTATAAAGGACTTCAGTAGAACTGGGAACATACTTTTTTGTATGTTTGCATTGAATCAGATGAAGTTTATGACATATAGGTGCAAAACATATTGGTTCACAAAACTTCACAAACATAGCATCAACCTACATAATAATTTAAGAGACTGTTAATTTAGTGGTGTAAATGTGTATTAGTCCCACAATGAAGGTATACTGCAAGGTTGTTTTGCCATTTTATACATCTATAGTTTTCAGTGAAAACTCTGTGACATTTTATATTCTACATTATAGGAAACATTTGATTAGCTAAATTGTTCCTGAGAAGACTTAAATCCTTTTCTGAAAACACTGATTGTATCATGTTACTTGTTAAGGTTCAACAAGTCAGGTGTCCTTAAAAGGGACATTTTAAAAAAAACCAAGTGTCAGACTATTAAAATAGGTGGTTTAGGAAGATAACAGGTTTACATTTTTGATGTCATTCATTAAAAACTTGAATACAATTGGAACAGCAGGCAGCTATTAAGTCACAATAATCCCTAATCATTTAATGCCTTTATTTAGATTGAAAGTTACTGCTTAATCTATACTAATAAAAGGCAAAGCCCTCACTCACTCACTCACTCACTCACTCACTCACTGACTCATCACTAATTCTCCAACTTCCCGTGTGGGTGGAAGGCTGAAATTTGGCAGGTTCATTCCTTACAGCTTCCTTACAAAAGTTGGGCAGGTTTTATATCGAAATTCTACGCGTAATGGTCATAACTGGAAGCAGTTTTTCTCCATTTACTGTAATGGAGATGAGCTTGAAACCCGTGGGGGCGGAGTTTCGTGTGACATCATCACGCCTCCCACGTAATCACGCAGTACATAGAAAACCAGGAAGACCTGAAAAAAGCGCTGAAGAAAACATGCATTATATAATTGAGAAGGCAGCGAAACAATAAGAAGCGAGCGAGTGACATATACAACCATATTCATGAGTTCTGCTACTTCGGAAACAAAGCACGATGTAAACCTACACTTTAAAGTAAGTTCATAGACAGGCTGCCGCTGGCGTTTGTAATTTAGTGCCTGCCCATATAAGGCCGTCCGTCAGCGGCAATCCAATAGCAAACTGCCACGGGTAAATATTCACGGGTGAAGGACTGTGCTTATGGAGAGGAAGATGAGATGGTCAGGGTGGTGTTTGACATAAACTCAGCGAAACTGCGAGAGAAAGTTTTAAGTGCCAGGACTAAGGTAACATTAAATACAGCCATGGACATAGCAGGAGATGGCACCAGCACAGCTGGGAACCTTCGATGCATGTACACCGAGTGGCTCACGTGAACTGACGCAGTGCACAGATAAAAGGCAACAGTTCCAAAGAGGGCTGAACAAAAACCGAATTACACAATTGAAAAGGCAGCAAAAAATATGAAGCGTCTCATACATATAAGCATATTCATAAATCCAACTACTGCGGAAACAAAGCACACGTTGGAAAAAGTCAATGTCCCGCTAAAGGAAGACAGTGTAAAAGAAACCCGTGTGTCAGGTCTCAGATAAAGAAGAAGACGAGCTGTTTATTGATGCAGTAAGAAACGAATCGATGAATGAAACCTGTCATCTTTACAACGATTGACAAACACGGAATGTAACTTGAACACAACACATCCTACAAATACGAACCTGATTGAAAGAAATAATGATAATCAAATCCTTGATGACAGCAACACTCAGTAACACTCACAAAACAAATACTGTATATTGACAGTCATGTTACGTTATTTTTAAAATGTTCCCTTTTCTTTTCTAGCTTTTTTAACACACTACTTCTCGGCTGCGATACGCGGGCACCACCTTAGTTTGAGAAGAAGTCTGAAAAAATATGAGGTTAACACAGAAAAACATCACCAATTCAAGCTTTATGAATAATCGATTTGCCATCAATAATTGTTTTGGTAAAGCCATCCTCCTTCCATTTTATAATTTTTCCGCCAATAGCCATGATTAAATGAGCGGTAAATAAAGTAAGAGCAAAGCGAGGGTGACTTATTTAGGCAGGCATATATATGACAGCAACACTCATGACAATGTCAATCATGTTACGTTATTATTAAAATGTTTCCTTTTCTTTTTCATTACTTCTTTAACACACTACTTCTCGCTGCTGGCGCTGGTATTTTGCTATATATATAATATATGAATGACCTCCAAAGAGCGCTGAGACTTTTGATATCATGAACGTGTCTGCAAAAACTGTGGTCTCCTGCCCAGCAAAAGTCGAGCAGCCAGCGCTTCTGCCTTAAGTCAAAGTGAGCACTTTTAATTTTTTTCATCCTCCCCCTGCGCTATAGCCCAGACAAGTGCAAACACGGGACCCCTTTTCTACACCACGGAAAAATAATATTAAGGCGATTCACACTTTCTTTTGCACGTATATGATTATGAGATCCTCACCTCGGATTATGAAGACACGCACACGAGTGGAGGACTGACAGTGTCATCACAGCTGATTAATGGCAGGGACGTCTCACCAGTCTACACAAGACCCAACGCAACTGTCCCCAAAAGGCGATCATAACGTCAGCAACATCTCTCTATACTATATAAAAGAAAAGGCAACTTTCCTTTCTTTTCACCTTTTATCCCAAACCAAAGCCTTTCTCTCTTAACATTGCAGAGGACACAAAACTAAATTTCTTTAAATGCCGGTAAGGCACATTACCAGAGGCACAAATTTGAACGTTCACATAGAAAATGTAATTTCTATACCACAGCCGTCGTGTAGCGCCTTTCAAAAGGGATCTACTACCGAGAGATGATCCATATACATTTTAGCTGCTGTTAGTTACTTACCTGTTGTGTTACAGTCTTTAAAATGTAGTTTACCTGAAACCACTCCAGTAGTGCTCAATGTACCTGTACTTCTTAAAACGTTAATGTTATACTGTTTAATAACTTATAGACTATATTTTATTATTTTTCCCTTGCACTCAGTGACCAAAGCTATACACACACATATAGACACATACAAACATACACACAAGTATATATATGTGTATATATATGTATGTATGTGTATATATATATATATATATATATATATATATATATATATATATATATATAAACACACACACACCCCCTATCTACATTATATATATATAATTTGCGTGTGTGTATATATGTGTGTGTATATATGATGTAGAAGGGTATGTAGATATGAAGATATGTATGTGTATATATATATATATGTATGAATGTGTGTGTGTGTGTGTGTGTGTGTGTGTGTGTATATATGACAGCAGCAATCCAAGCTGTGAGAAAACACTAAAAAGGAGGCGTGTCAGACGTTGTGGTACATTTTCTGATGCAGCTAGACGAAAAAACTTTGTGACGCTGTCGCTAAATACACAAAACAATTACTTTGACAATCATGTTACATTATTTTTAAAATGTTTCCTTTTCTTTTCATAACTTCTTTAACACATGACATCGCTAAGTCGCGGGTATTTTGCTATATATATATATATATATATCACAGCGACACTCATAACAGTGACAAAACAATTACATTGACAATCATATTACGTTATTTTCAAAATGTTTCCTTTTCTTTCTCTTTCCTTCTTTAACACACTACTTCTCGCTGCCAAGCGGGTATATATATATACTAGCAGAATACCGCGCAGCGGAAAAGTAGTGTGTTAAAGAAGTTATGAAAAAGAAAAGCAAACATTTTAAAAATAACGTAAGATGATTGTTAATGTAATTGTTTTGTCATTGATATGAGTGTTGTTGTCATATCTATCTATATATATATATATATATATATATATATATATATATATATATATATATATATATATATATATATAGCAAAATAGCTGCGATTGGCAGCGGAGAAGTAAAAAGAAAAGGAAACATTTTAATAATAACGTAACATGATTGACAATGTAATTGTTTTGTAATTGTCATGAGTGTTGCTGGCATATATATATATATATATATATATATATATATATATATATATATATATATACACACACACACACATATATATACATACTGTATATACAACATATACATATCTACATATATACTGTATATACACATATATATACAAATCTACATATATATCTACATATATATATTAGGGGTGGGACTCGATTAAAAAAATTAATCCAATTAATTAGAGGCTGTGTAAGAATTAATCTTGATTAATCGTATGTAATCGACACGTAAATTTGCCCCAAATCGCAAATGTTTTTTTTTTTTATTTAAAACGGTTTTAGTGGGCTTACAGAATCAAATAATAGACATGGACATGAATATTGTAAACTGAAGCTGTTTTAATTTCTGAAAAAAGCTTTTAAACTGCATTTGAATTCAAAACAGAAACAAAAATATCATCCCTGGTTAAAATTGGGCAGACTTAAAAATAAAGTGGTAGTTTAAGTACTTTAAGTACATTTTCAGAATAGTATTGTCTTTAAATAATAATAACCAAAATTTCACCATAAAGTGCAGTTTTTCTTCTTAAAAAAATAAGTCAGAAACATAAAAGGTAATTTGACCAGCTTACTCTTTAAACTCTGAGTAACATTAGCCAAAATTATTTTGTACATTAGGCTAAAACAGTGTGATCATTGAACATTTTGTAATTAGATGTATTTAGAATTACTAACGGTCACGGAAGTCCAATGATCCCCAGTAAGAGCCACAAAGTCCGCTTTCTGTAATGCATCTAATTTTGCTTGCTTTTCAGTGTGCACAAAACCATGCTTTTATCAAGGCTTCGCTCGGGTAGTCGAAATGATCAGTCGTAGGAACGCTTTATTCCGACTCTAACATTTTTGTAGCTGTGATGTGTGCATCAGTGTAATGGATGTACCAGGAAATCATGCATTGACAAAAGTTCCCGTTTGCTTGGAATTGAAAGTGTGATTAAATGCGTTATTTTTAACGCGCTATGGAGTACATGCATCAAGCTTCTCAACTGTGCTTGTGCTAAGAAAGGGAAAATTTTAAAAATAACGTAACATGATTCTGCGTTAACCTAATATTTTTCATACGTCCCAAACCAAGGAGATGGGAAGGTAAAATGAATCGGTAGCGCGCACATAGTCAGTACATCCCTCTCGGGAATCGAACCTCGAATGTCGGCGTTAGAGGCTAAGACTCTACAATTGCGCACCGCTTGTCTATGCTAAAGTATGTATTGTAGATCGGGCTATAGATATACATTTATATATATATACCCGTATCGCAGTGGAGAAGTAGAAGTTATGAAAAGAAAAGGGAACATTTTAAAAATAACGTAACATGATTGTCAATATACAGTAATTGTTTTGTGAGTGTTATTGAATGTTGCTGTCATCAAGGATTTGATTATCATTATTTCTTTCAATCAGGCTCGTATTTGTATGATGTGTTCAAGTTACATTCCGTGTTTGTCAATCGCTGTAAAGATAAGAGGTTTCATTCATCGATTAGTTCCTTACTGCATCAATAAACAGCTCGCCTTCCTTTTTATCTGTGATGTGACAAACTGCATGCACGGGTTTTTTTTACGCTGTCTTCCTTTAGCGGACATTCACTTTTTCCACCGTGTGCTTTGTTTCCACAGTAGCTGCATTTATGAATATGCTTATCAGACGCTTCATATTTTTGCTGCCTTTTCAATTGTGTAATTCGGTTTTGTTCAGCCTTTTGGAACTGTTGCTTTTATCTGTGCACTGCATCAGTTCACGTGAGCCACTCGTGTACTTGCATCGAAGGTTCCCAGCTGTGCTGGTGCCATCTCGCTATGTCCATAGCTTTATTTAATGTTACCTTAGTCCTGGCACTTAAAACTTTCTCTGGCAGTTTCGCTGAGTTTGTGTCAAACACCACCCTGACCATCTCATCTTCCTCTCCATAAGCACAGTCCTTCACCCGTGAATATTTACCCGTGGCAGTTTGCTATTGGATTGCCGCTGACGGATGGCCTTATATGGGCAGGCACTAAATTACAAACGCCAGCGGCAGCCTGTCTATGAACTTAATTTAAAGTGTAGGTTTACATCGTGCTTTGTTTCAAGTAGCAGAACTCGCTTCTTATTGTTTCGCTGCCTTCTCAATTATATAATGCATGTTTTCTTGAGCGCTTTTTGAGGTCTTCCTGGTTTTCTATGTACTGCGTGATTACGTGGGAGGCGTGATGATGTCACACTAAACTCCCCCCACGGCGTTGAAGCTCATCTCCATTACAGTAAATGGAGAAAACTGCTTCCAGTTATGACCGTTACGCGTAGAATTTCGATATAAAACCTGTCCAACTTTTGTAAGGAAGCTGTAAGGAATCAACCTGCCAAATTTCAGCCTTCCACCCACACGGGAAGTTGGAGAATTAGTGATGAGTCAGTGAGTCAGTGAGTGAGTGAGTGAGTGAGTGAGGGCTTTGCCTTTTATTAGTATAGATATATATATATATATATATATAGATATAGATATATATATATATATATAGATATAGATATAGATAGATAGAGAGAGATATAGATAGATAGATAGATAGAGATAGATATAGATAGATAGATAGATAGATATGAGAACAACATATAGATAGATAGATAGATATGAGAACAACACTCATATCAATGACAAAACAATTACATTAACAATCAAGTTACGTTATTTTTCAAATTTTTCCTTTTCTTTTTCGTACCTTCTTTAACACACTACTTCTCCGCTGCGAAGCGCGGGTATTCTGCTAGTTAACAATATAATGTGATTACTTACTCTGCACTTCTCTGGCAAATACCCAGTTTCACCTTAACTGAAAGAATCTTGTCCTGTCTACCATGGTGCATTGAGGAAAATATTTTTTAAAGCTGGAAAAAATTAAATTCATGGTATGAGAGCCACCTCAAAAATTAATTTGTTTCTGGTAGGTATTTATCAATCTAATATTCAATGTTTGAACTGTTGTTAAACATCTGGCCATGTCAGTGTATTTAAATTAGTAGTTTATATTAACTCTTTCCCATTTTTTTTTTTCATGGGGTTAGAAAAAGATGTTTTTTAATGCAGATGTTGGATGCATTCTTGTAATTTAAGCAAGTGTAATAAATATTTAAAGACAACTTAAAAGAAAAATCACGAAAATGTTTTTGCTGAACACAACTTATGTGTTACAGTAATTAAAAGCAACATTTTTAAAAATGTCTCATAGAGGAAGATGAAGAAACAGAATAAAATCAAAACACTGCCTTAGTGTGAGTTTGAAGCATGTGAAAGTTTTTAATGAAAAGAATTGTTTATCATGAAACCTCTGAGCCATAAATTATTTTTTGATAATTGTATTTTTTAAGGTTTGTATGTTGATAAGAACAATGTGGGAAGTGGACATTTATGAATTGGGAATTGCTTCTGCATTGGTAGCTATTCATTTTCAGAATTTTTTTCTTTTGATTAAAATGTGCTAATTTGTAATGTCCCTCTTCTAACTTTTAATTTTTTCTTCAAATTTCAGACTTTGGAAGCAATGGGTAACTTGGAAAGTCAGAACGGTGACCATAGTTTTTATGGAGATAGTCAAGTCCACTTGTCTCGCAAACAAATGACTCGATCTCTTCGGATTTCAAGTAAATCATCCCGCAGGTCCCGGCATGCTTCCTCTGGAAAGGTTGAACACAGACATTCTGAAACAAGCACAAGATCAAGTAGTACACCGAGTATACCTCAGTCTTTAGCTGACAATGGTCTTGAACCATATAATGAAAACTGTACCTTGGAAGGTTTTAGTAGTCCTTTATGGGGTGACCAAGTGGCCATGAGTATGCGGCCAGTTTCCTTTCATGATGATCCTTTGGCTGACTCTAATTTGGACTTCGGGACCGTAACCGCAGCTACGTCTGTTTCAAGCATGCAGGACTCTAAAATGTACCATTGTGGCACTCTGTATTTGCAAAAAACAAAAGATGGACCACAAGGAAATGAAAATATTAAGTTTAAAAAAAAAAGATCAAAATCTGCAGATATGTGGCGAGAGGATAGTCTTGAGTTTTCTTTATCTGACCTTAGTCAGGAACACTTAACTAGCACAGAAGATATTATTGACACCACAGATGAAAAGGACTTTGAAGATGCAGAATTATTCCAGGATGATGGCACCACAAAGGCAAAAGGTTCTATGCACCGAGCAAATTCTCTGAATGAATTATCTGGCCAAAGCAACTCTAGTACTATGGTTAATGAAACTGCAAGGTTTGTAAAGTGCTTTAGAAGCACTATTTCACAGGACACAAACATGGCCAGTGTAGTAAGTGATAAAAAGCTTTTTTCTCCTGAAGGTGAATCAAGCTCTTACTGTGCTTACACTCTTCCCTGTAGGAGATCTTACTGTCTTTCAGAAAATGCTAGCCAATTTGCTTATTCTGCCAGCATTCAAGGGAGAAGAGCTCAAACCACACAGGTAATTTTAATTTTGTTTAATTTGGAAACAAATTGTAATATTTACTTTGGATTAATTATCTTGGAAGAAAAATACTTAAAATATATTGCCCTTTTTGTTCAAAATGTAGTTTTATTTTTGCTTTTATCTTTATGTTGCTGATAAATTGTAATAATATTTTGTTGTGTAGTGTAAAATAATGTAGGTTATTATTGTGCAATGAATTTTATATACTTTTTATCATAGGAAGAGAGTAACGCTAAGTTTTGGTAGTGTACAGTTCCTAGTATTACATTAATAATTTCTAAGATTTTTTTGATTTTGTCTAGTAATAATTCGGAAAATGAAACAACTGAAATTTTTACAATTAATATAATATTTTATGGTCAATGACAGTTGCATTTAAAATAAATAAAATAATAGACAGCCAGCTCGTAATTATACAGTATACATATCTACATATATACACACACACACATATATATATATATATATATATATATATATATATATATATATATATATATATATATATATATATATATATATATATATATATATATATATATATATATACATATACATATACAGGGTGGGCCATTTATGTGAATACACCTTAATAAAATGGGAATGGTTGGTGATATTAACTTCCTGTTTGTGGCACATTGGTATATGTGAGGGGGAAAACTTTTCAAGATGGGTGGTGACCATGGTGGCCATTTTGGATCCAACTTTTGTTTTTTCAATAGGAAAAGGGTCATGTGACACATCAAACTTATTGGGAATTACACAAGAAAAACAATGGTGTGCTTGGTTTTAACGTAACTTTATTCTTTCATGAGTTATTTACAAGTTTCTGACCACTTATAAAATGTGTTCAATGTGCTGCCCATTGTGTTGGATTGTCAATGCAACCCATCTTCTCCCACTCTTCACACACTGATAGCAACACCGCAGGAGAAATGCTAGCACAGGCTTCCAGTATCCGTAGTTTCAGGTGCTGCACATCTCGTATCTTCACAGCATAGACAATTGCCTTCAGATGACCCCAAAGATAAAAGTCTAAGGGGGTCAGATCGGGAGACCTTGGGGGCCATTCAACTGGCCCACGACGACCAATCCACTTTCCGGGAAACTGTTCATCTAGGAATGCTCGGACCTGACACCCATAATGTGGTGGTGCTGGAAAAACTCAGGGAACGTGCCAGCTTCAGTGCATAAAGAGGGAAACACATCATCATGTAGCAATTTCGCATATCCAGTGGCCTTGAGGTTTCCATTGATGAAGAATGGCCCCACTCTCTTTGTACCCCATATACCACACCATACCATCAGTTTTTTTGTTCCAACAGTCTTGGAGGGATCTATCTAATGTGGGTTAGTGTCAGACCAATAGCGGTGGTTTTGTTTATTAACTTCACCATTCACATAAAAGTTTGCCTCATTACTGAACAAAATCTTCTGCGTAAACTGAGGGTCCTGTTCCAATTTTTGTTTTACCCATTCTGCAAATTCAATGCGCCGATCTGGGTCATCCTCGTTGAGATGCTGCAGTAGCTGGAGTTTGTAAAGGTGCCATTTGTGAGTAGCTAATATCCGCCGAAGGGATGTTCGACTAATGCCACTCTCCAGTGACATGCGGCGAGTGCTACGCTGTGGGCTCTTGCTGAATGAAGCTAGGACAGCCACTGATGTTTCTTCATTAGTGACAGTTTTCATGCGTCCACATTTTGGCAAATCCAACACTGAACCAGTTTCACGAAACTTAGCAAGCAGTTTGCTAACTGTAGCATGGGAGATGGGTGGTCTCGTAGGGCGTCTTGCATTGAAATCTGCTGCAATGACCCGGTTACTGCATTCACCAGACATCAACACAATTTCTATCCACTCCTCACGTGTTAACCTCTGCAACATGTCAATGGCTGTAAACAAAGAGAAACTTGTAAATAACTCATGAAAGAATAAAGTTACGTTAAAACCAAGCACACCATTGTTTTTCTTGTGAAATTCCCAATAAGTTTGATGTGTCACATGACCCTTTTCCTATTGAAAAAACAAAAGTTGGATCCAAAATGGCCACCATAGTCACCACCCATCTTGAAAAGTTTTCCCCCTCACATATACTAATGTGCCACAAACAGGAAGTTAATATCACCAACCATTCCCATTTTATTAAGGTGTATCCATATAAATTGCCCACCCTGTATATATGTTTATATGTGTGTGTGTATATATGTATATGTATTTGTGTGTGTATATATGTGTATGTATGTATGTTTGTGTATATATGTGTGTGTGTATATATATATATATATATATATATATATATATATATATATATATATATATATATATATATATATATATATATATATATATGACAGCAACACTCATCACTCACAACAGTGACAAAACAATTACATTGACAATCATGTTACGTTATTTTCAAAATGTTTCCTTTTCTTTTTCATTACTTTTTTAACACACTACTTCTCCGCTGCGAAGCGCAGGTATTTTGCTGGTGTATATATATGTATATATATGTATATATATGTATATTTATGTATATGTATATATATGTATATGTGTGTTTGTGTGGAAGAGAAGGTCTGTGATACTGTTTGAATATTTGCAGCTGGAGATCCACAAAGGGAGAAAATGAATCACGTAACAAAAGTACGTTTTTATTCCTGAGGTTTCAACCCCTGCCAGGGCTCTTCATCAGAGGATAATGCTTAGATTTACAAGAATCAAAGGCAATATATAGCAAAACATTATGTGTGGGAGGTGACTAAGTCAGTGTTGTTGGGGGGGTATTGAGTGTAAAGTCCTGTTTATTATGAATATGTTCTTCTTAAGTTTGTATATGCTGGATTTATGTCCAAGTGTCTGTTTATGGCGTTCTCATTTGATAACCAGGATTCGGCCAGCTCCCTGGCACTTTTCAGAATCGTAAATCCAAGAATGGCAATCACTTTCTGTTCTTTCCAATATTTGGAGGGAAGAAAAATAATGGAGGGTGGGTGTGTCCTGGGAATGTTTTCATTTAATTAAATAATCATATTTGTACTACGGTTTCTTTTTGGAGCCGTGACTGGTCTGGTTCTGGTGTTTCAGAAGCACGTTGTAGGTGCCTGGGTTCATTGTTTATATCTATGCAGTCTTGTTTTTATTTTTCTATGATTGTGTCGTTAGCTAGAAGTCGTTTGCTGATGGCGGCGGATTCACGTGCTGAAGTGACCATGCCGGCCGATCCGGGATGGAGGGCTACCTTACTAAACGAAGGTGGTGTGGGCGTTCGGGCGGCGGTGGGAGTGTGTATAGCTTGCTTGTGGTCTCTGGCATCTGTGCAGATATACAACCAGGCGTGCACGCTTTACCTCAAGTTTAGTTTATAGGTCGTGTTGTGTTGTTTGGGCGCCACCTATTGACTCTGGGAAGCCGCTGGGTTTTACTCTGGGGCATTGAGGTGCAGTGCGCGTGTGTGCTTTTGGTGCATCTGGCATCTGTGCATATATACAACCTTTGTTTAGTTATATATATGTGGCATCACCCCACATGTTGGGCTGAATGGCTTGTTCTCTTCCTGAGTGTTCTAAGGTTCTAAACTTGGCAAAGCTCATAAAGTTGGTACAGAGTGAGATATCAGCAGGCCCTGACGGCTACTCAGCACTGTTGTGTGCATCAACCAAAATATCTGTATGGCATGCTTATTATTTTTTGGTATCTTTCTTTTTGGTGGAAAGATTTTCATTTTTTTTATTTTTCCATGCAATTGATTTTTAAAATGAAAATCCTGTTGTCCAGTTTTTCACAATAACAATAGTAATTCTGAGTAACTGGAGTGTTTTTAGCCTGGTTTTGGCTTTCCTTTCTCATTTCAATCAACCTTCTAATGTTCTGTCAAAGAGTGAATCTTTGTTAGTCTACAACACTTTTCAAAAAATGAAAAGTGATAATAATACAAATCCTTTATGATCTGATCTTTTTGGGTTTCAATAAAGTATACTTACTGTCTGAGTGGTCTGTAAGATTTTTAGGAAAAAAATCATCCAAATATCCTAGAATTATAATTACTTGTATATTGATTGTTAACATTATTCAGCGCTATATGTGTTTATTTTAAAAGAACAAAGCATCTAATAAGGGGAATTTTCTTTTTAAGCATTTAGTGGTATATAATGATGCTGGTTACTTCTTGGTCTCTTTCTGCTGTTAGATTCTGTGTTCTTTGAAAGGACACTGGATAAAAATAGAGATTAATTGACATGAGTATCTGCTTATATTTTACATGAAAAATGTGCCTATTTTAACTTTTTCTTTTGGGGGAATTGCTCAAAGAACAATAAATGTTTACAGCGGCTGTTGTAATAAAGAGCATGTTTGCACAATAGCAAAATGCATTTAATACCTCATGGATCAATTGCTGTTTTGATATGTAAACAATAAATTATTTATAGTCAGACTTTCAATGTTATTTTAATGCTGCCAATTTTAGTCCATTAGAAAGAGAATGTACTAGCTTTCTGCAGATTTTTAAATATCTTTCCACTAGAGAGCACTGTGTTCTTGACAAACATGTCTTTACAGAGTATAAAATACATTACTTTAAAGCAGCTAATGCTAAAAGTATTGCATCTGCTGTATGTGCAGCTCAATGAATGTCAGCTATAATGGTAGTTTAACCATTTAAAAAATATTCAAAATGCATCATTAAATTGTTTCCAAAACTAGGTTTAATTAATCTGAAATTGTATTGGTATATCTATGGCAACAAAAAAATGTTACGTTACGGCAATTAAGAAAATGTAATCATCCTTCATACTTGGCTTTATTTGATTTTATTGTACAAGTTAGAATACTAAAAAAAATGCTTTAATGTTAGAATCTTCAGAATTAGGCTCTGTAAAATGTGTACCTGACTGAACCTGTTAATCATAACAAACTAAAAGAACACTCAACTTGTATTATGGAGATTCCTTTTGCTATAGAGAAAACACTTGATCCTTTCGTGCGACTTTCTTCTTACTCTATTAATATTTAGAGGCGACCATTACCTGATCTTCTTACTCCTTAAACTCACTTTTAAAGTTTGAAGAAAAATGTTCAAAAAAACACTGTGTACAGTGGAGGTGGGGCCCTGCTGACTTCAAGTTATTGACCGGTGGATTGGGCTTGTCCATATCAGGGGCTGAGGTCACCGAGGTAGTTAAAAAGAGCCGAGGTCACTGAGGTAGTTAAAAAGCTCCGAGGTGTCGGGGCCCCCGGGGTGGACGAGGTTGGTGTGGCATCCTCAGTAATGCGGGCTTTGCAACGGTCCGTTGTGGTGAAGAGAGAGCTTAGCCAAAAGACAAGGCTGTCGATTTACCAGTTGATCTATGTTCCTACCCTCACTTATGGCCACAAGCTTTGGGTAGTGACCGAAAGAGCAAGATCGTGGATACAAGCGGCCAAAATGAGTTTTCTCTGCAGGGTGGCTGGACTTTCCCTTAGAGATAGGGTGAGGAGTTATGTTATCCGGGAGAGACTCGGAGTAAAGTCACTGCTCCTCCGCATTAAAGAGGAGTCAGTTGAGGTGGTTCGGGCATCTTGCCAGGATGACCCCTGGACGCGTCCCTGCGGGGGTGTTCTGGGTATGTCCCACTGGGAGAAGGCCACGGGGCAGATCCAGGACACGCTGGAGGGATTATATCTCCTGGCTGGCCTGGCAATGCCTCGGGGTCCCCCCAGAGGAGGTGTCCGGGGAGAGGGAGCTCTGGGCTTCCCTACTTAGGCTGCTGCCCCCGTGACCCGACCTTGGATAAGCAGTGGACAACGGATGGATGGATGAAGAAAAATATTCATTTAATATTCAGTCTGCACTTTCAGGATTGGTGCTTTATTTCTAAACTTTCACTTCTTTTTTTCTTCACTTATTTTAAATAAAAATGTAATTTATGCCTATGTTGCACATGAGTGCTTAAAATGTTTAGTACTTTTCTCCCTTATTTACAGAGAATAATTCTTATTTTTCTATACTTCTAACAGAACTTAACAGTACTGAGTAATATTTATACTGGGTATCCAATACTGAATGTTTTAAGATCTCATGGTTTTAAGACTGCATTGGTTTTGAGGCATCAATTCAGGATCCAGAGGATTTGATAAAAATGTGCTCAGTATACAAGTGGAAGAGAACACCTATGAATCAAACAGACTGTTAAGGACCGGTCTTTGCATGGGCACATTTATAGGGAGAGTGCTAAAGTACTTTGTTGCTGTTTTTCCCAAAATCCATTCCCCCCCTCGGTGAGGGCATCAGGGAGTCCTCAGTCTCACTATCATTTGGGGACTTTCTAAGATTATGGATAAGTACAAGTAGGGAATTTGGCCAACATATAACATAATAAGAGTATGGCAACCAGAAACAGAGAGGTTGAAATGTTAACTTTTGTTAGAAAATGAGTGATTTAATAAGACCGTATTTAAGCATATACATTCAGAAAAATAGTAAACCAGGTGAAGACTATGTCACCACTGATAGACACAATTCCTCTTAGTATTAGTAATAACTGTTATGTTTTACTAGAGTACAAAATTCATAATGTAATATTTACTGAAACATATGGTCCTGAATTGGGGAAACCAGGTACAAAGAAAGGAATGGATGGAGGTGTTTTTAAAGCAAAACCATTACTTGTTCTTTTACTTTTCATTGCCAGTCCTTGTAACATCCATCCATTATTCAATCTGCTATATCCTAACTACAGGGTCATGTGGGTCTGCTGGAGCCAATCCCAGCCAACACAGGGCGCAAGGCAGGAAACAAACCCCAGGCAGGGTGCCAGCCCACCGCGGGTATTGTAACATGATTTCTTTAAAACATTCTAATCGTGTTTATTATAATTCATATCTCATTAGTAACCTGTGATACCTCTGTCTTTTAAAATTAAGTTAAGCACTCTTTTTAGATGTTCAGCGTACTCAATGTTTTCCTTACATACATATCACTCACCTCTTTATTGTGAATTAATGTTATTAGTACTTATCAGCCCTATAGATATGCAGCAGGAGTTAGCTGCAAAATGTAGTGGAACATTTTTGAATAATTATTTGTGATTAAATAAGTGAAATGAATGTTTATGTGCATTAAAAACTACATAAGACAGTTATGTTGGTTTAATTATTTTCAGAGAATGTGATGCAAAGTGAAGTCTTACTTTTATGGAGTAACTGTTAACCAGCCATTATTTTAACCATTTTTGTATATACATCAAACTTAAGAAATGCATGTTCATGAGAAAACTGAAAATTATGGAAAGCTTTTGTTTCGTAGACAGATTAGCCTAATACATGAATGAAAGTTAACGTTAAACTAGAAGGCTCTGATTTACGGTGTAAATATTAGCATGCAACCATCTAGAGTTTTAAGTGTTAAATGAGTTACACTGTGGAAAGACACCAAATAAAAGATGATTGATTTGATAAAAAATATACTGCATTTATTTTTAGTGTTGTGCTTAGGGTTTAAAACTAGATTAATTATCTTAGGGTTTATAGGTTAAACCTGACTCCTTATATAAAATTGAGAAGACTTGAGAAAAACATGTAAAATACTTTTTTTTTAATTTTGAGAAATGCAGTAAGAATTTGCACACCGAATAGGTAAAGCTTTTGATCGTTAGTATCATTTCTTTTGCCTGTATTGACAGTCTTGATATTGATGGGCATAAGAACATTTATTTATTAAATCAATGAACGAAAACTACCAAACACTGTACAGTAGTGACCTACTGTAGAGTCCTTCCTCTCTAAGGAAGAGACACCCAAGTCTCTTCGATGGCCTAGTAACAAATAGTATAATGTAGAACATTGGGTCCATTCTAACATATACTATTTTTGGAAAGATCATACATCATACATACTTTTTTATGTTTATTTTTATAGTTATGATACTCACTCCTGCTTATGAACATTTAACACTTGAATTTTAAAATAAATTTATTGTGGTACTGAAATGTCTAAACTTTAGGGATTCAGTCATTCTAGGAAGAACAATATTATACTATTCTAGAAAAATAGTATTATAATATTCCTTTATTAAATAGGTAGACTAAAAGTTAAAAATACAAGTATTTGTACAAAATGTGCTGTCATAAGTTAGCTGAGTTTCTGAGCTGGTAATGAAACTTTACCACAGGGGTACAGGTTGAAAGCATGCGTTGTTAGCACCTTGACACACCCACCACAGGTTACAATATCCTCATTATAACTAAATACTTTTTTTTTAAATAAAACCTAGTACAAGATACAACATTGCAAAATATTTCTATTAAATCTAGACTGTTTTGTGTGGGTTTGATCTAATGTATTCACTTAAAACCAATTAAATGTATATTTGTCTCTTCTGTTCATGTTATATTACTAAATCTCCCCCCTTTAATGGATTCCCATCTCATCTATACTCAGTTAAGCACTTGTGGCTAAGCCGTATTTTCTTTGTGAGGTGCTAATTATCATGGAGGTCTGGAATGAAGGTCACAGGATGGTAAATTCTGCTGATATTGTAAAGTAATTGATTCATGTAAGTTAGACAAATGGAGCATTAGGACACATATTTAGAAATATTGAAATGCTGATGTAGTTAAAATTTATAAACAAGCACATCAGAAAAACATGCAAATCTCTAAACATTATGTGAGCAAAAACTGACAAAATTGCTTTGCAAAAATTTTGTGGTAATAAACAGTCCAATGCAGTAGACATAGTGACTGAGGTGAAGTCAATCCTATTTTAAACACACCAGCATTCAGCTAGAATATCTTTGATAACTAAGATAAATGCAGGTGTGGCCATGGATGTGACAATGGAAATGTTCTAAAGCTTGATCACTGTATCTGAAAGTGTCAAGAGGCTTTCCAGCTCTGGGTTGTTTGCTGCTTAATATAAAATGTATGGCTCTGTTATTGTAGTTTTCATAAAATACTTCTGCTTTCTCAATCTGCGAAGTTCTATAGGCATCTAAAGACACTCTGCTTATGTCAGTCCGTCTTAGTGCTTGCAGCCAATTTCTCACTTCTGATCAAGCATGCTTTGGATTTTTTCACATGTATATCATTCTG
Organism: Polypterus senegalus; assembly: GCF_016835505.1. Lineage (NCBI taxonomy): Eukaryota > Metazoa > Chordata > Cladistia > Polypteriformes > Polypteridae > Polypterus > Polypterus senegalus. Next base: position 162,076,256 of record NC_053155.1, read on the forward strand.
ACTTGGGTGTATGTTTGTGGATAAAGAATTCAGAGAACAAAAATGCTTATCTGAGTAACAATCTAATGCAGGGGTCTCCAGCTTCAGTCCTGGAGAGCTACTGCGGCTGCAGGTTTTCATTCTAACCCTTTTCTTAATTAGTGACCAGATTTTGCTGCTAATTAACTCTTTGCCTAAATTTTAATTGATGCACAACTTAACACTCAGGTCCCTTAAATATTTCTTTTTCCTTAATTAGCAACCAAACAATATTAAGACACAAAATGAGCCAACACATAAACAACAACCTGTGTCCAGCACACAATAACTGAAAATAAAGAAAGGTGAAGGCCTCAGTAATGTTGATGTGCTTAGGTCCACAAAACATTTTGACAATGCTCTTAAAAAAGAAAATCAACAGTTTTGGAAATATCTGCCATGGCAGAATGAGTGCCATGGAATTAACAGGTTTAATTAGCAACTAGAATTGGCTTTAAATTAAGAAACTGAATGAAGGTTTGAGTTTGAGGCCCCCACTTAGTTGGTCATCTGTTGGCTCACTTCACATCAAGTTTATGTTTAGGTGACATTTAAGGAAAAAATAATCAATTCAGCTGTCAGAGTATCACGAAAAGTCAATTAAAATAAACGGAAACAGTTAATTAACAGCAAAAACTGGTCACTAATTAAGAAAAGAGTTAGAATGAAAACTTGCAGCCACAGTAGCTCTCCAGGGGCCTCATGCATAACACCATGCGTAGAATTCGCACTATAACATGACGTAAGCACAAAAGCCAAAATGTGCTTATGCACAGAAAACTCCAGATGCATAAATCTGTGCGTTCGCCCACTTCCACATTCTTCCGCTACATAAATCCCAGTCAGTGTGAAAAGTAACGCTGTTGCACGTGCCTGCTGCCCCACCCCAACTCCTCACAGAATTATGCCTCTTTGAATATGCAAATCAATATAAATACAATACAGTTTACAATACAGTTTATTTTTGTATAGCCCAAAATCACACAGGAAGTGCCGCAATGGGCTTTAACAGGCCCTGCCTCTTGACAGACCCCCAGCCTTGACTCTCTGAGAAGACAAGGAAAAACTTCCAAAAAACCTTGTAGGAAAAATGGAAGAAACCTTGGGAAAGGCAGTTCAAAGAGAGACCCCTTTCCAGGTAGGTTGGGCGTGCAGTGGGTGTCAAAAGAAGGGGGTCAATACAACACAATACACAAAACTGAACAAATCCTTAATACAGCATAATAAATTCTGCTCCGTACTTCTAAAATTTTTTAACAGTAGATGATATCACATAATAAGATTTGATTATTTTTAGAGTCCTGGAGACCTCATCCATCAAGCTGCCTCCCCATTTGGCCATTCCATGGCTGAAACGTTGCTCCGATGAAAGGACCCCTCTTTCCCATGATTCCTGTGATCCTCCATCAGGGATGACTTTACCATAGGCAGGCAAACAACTTGGCAGGTGGGCCGTGGCACCAATTGCCACATTTGGGTACTGAGAACAGAAACAGAATAGGTGAGGGTTAGTATTCAATTCTAACTATTATGTTACTTATGTTTTAGTGCTAATAACTAACAACAGATGCAGTATGTACAGTTAATCAGCAGCTCTAGTCAGGATATGCTAAACTGAAGTAGTGAGTCTTCAGCCGGGATTTAAAGGCTGAGACTGAAGGGGCATCTCTTATAGAAGCAGGAAGACCATTCCACAGTTTAGGGGCCCTGTAACTAAAAGCTCGACCTCCCACTGTTATTTTATTAATCCTTGGAATCCTAAGCAGACCGGCATCTTGAGATCTTAATGTGCGCTCAGGTTTGTAAGTCATGATAAGTTCAGACAAGTAAGCCGGACCTTGGCCATTTAATGCTTTATATGTTAAAAGGAGGATTTTGAAATCAGCCCTAAACTTAACCGGGAGCCAGTGTAAGGATTTAAGAACTGGAGTTATGTGTTCATATTTTCTTGTTCTTGTAATAATTCTTGCAGCCGCATAGCTGCAATAGCTATAAATAGCCCTTAAGCTCAGCTTTCTGTGAAAAGACAATGGGAAAAACATGGGGAAAAATAGAATTTCAGCAAATACTAAGTGGAGGCAAAGAAAAATGTACTATTTGTTGGTGTCATATCATTTTCATGATGATATGAGTTAAAGCATGTTATTAAACATGGGAACATGGTGGTGCAGTGATTGTGCGCGACCTTTGATGAAATAATTTATTGCAGCAGTACGTCTCTTTCAAACCTACTAACCTCAAATTCCTTTCCTTCCTTTTCTTTCTCCAAATACCCAATCACCACACAATCAGCTCTGTAATAGATGTTAAGCCATCTGTAAGTTTATGACATAGATTCTTCAAAACTTTTAAGGAACATTGAAATATCTTTGTAGTACATGTTTAATTATTTTATCCTTCACGCCAGTCCCAGTGAAGCATACAGTGCAAGGCAGGACCAATCCATGAACGGAGTGCCAGATCCTTGCTAGCGTAGGGACACAGTGTCCTTTAATTATTAACAATATAGATTATTTAATTGAAGTTAAAGTTTTATCTGTATAATATAATAAACATATTTTGCTGCATTTCATCTTAAAAATGATAATGTCATCATATGTAAATACGCGCTTTATAATGTGGCTCAGGTTGTGCAATATTATAACTGTATCGCAAGTTTACAGTGAGGTAATTGTACTTATAAGTACAAACAGTTCTACAAGGAGCAGTTCATGGACTGATAGAATGCATTTAGAGCTCTTGGGATAACACAGGTTTCTGAACCGTGAGGTCCTTACAGGAAAGGTTTTGAACCGTTTGCCGTTTGAGCAGCAGTTCAAATAGGAAGCATGGTTGAGGCAGCGTGTTCTTGATGCTGTATACCGATAATTCTCTTTCCGATCAGCTGCTCCGAGTGGTGCAGTGAGAGTAATATGGAAAAAGATGATCCGCTGTGGGAATCCCTAATGGGAGCAGCTGAAAAAACAAGGTGATGCAGTGAGAGTAATAATGCTAAAGCAGCTATGGTATTCGGAATAGTTTGACCATTCCGTGGACCATTATGTTGTTACAGGTTAATTACAATCAGATGCCTTAAACTAATAAACAATATGCAGTTAGTTTCAGTGTACAGTAATCCCTCCTTGATCGCGGGGGTTACGTTCCAGACCCCCCCACGATAGGTGAAAATCCGCAAAGTAGAAACCATATGTTTGTATGGTTATTTTTATATATTTTAAGCCCCTTATAAACTCTCCCACATTGTTACCATTATTAGAGCCCTCTAGACATGAAATAACACCCTTTAGTCAAAAGTTTAAACTGTGCTCCATGACAAGACTGAGATGACAGTTCTTTCTCACAATTAAAAGAATGCAAACATATCTTCTCTTCAAACGAGCGCTGTCAGGAGCAGAGAATGTCAGAGAGAGAGAGAGCATGACAGAAAAACAAACAATCAAAAATCAATACGTGCTGTTGGGCTTTTAAGTATGAGCACCGCGATAAAGCAGCTGCAAAGAAGGGAGCAATGTGAAGGTAGTCTTTCAGCATTTTTTAGAGTAGCCTCTGTATCTTCTAAACAAACAGCCTCTGTGCAAACAGCCCCTCTGCTCACACCACCTCCGTCAGGAGCAGAGAACGTCAGAGAGAGAGAGCGCAAGATTAAAGAAAACGATCAAAAAATCAATACGTGATTTTGGGCCACCACGATAAAGCGGCATTTCTTAGAGGATCGTCCATATCGTCTAGGCAAACAGCCTCTGTGCAAACAGCCCCTCTGCTCACACCCCCTCCGTCAGGTGCAGAGAATGTCAGAGAAAGACCGAGAAAAACAAACAATCCGCTCGGGAAGCACATCGTATATCATTGAGGAGTTTTAGTTAATATGTAATACGTGCTCTGATTGGCTAGCTTCTAAGCCATCCACCAATAGCGTCGCTTGTATGAAATCAACTGGGCAAACAAACTGAGGAAGCATGTACTTTAAATTAAAAGACCCATTGTCCGCAGAAATCCACGAACCATCGAAAAATCCGTTATATATATTTAGATATGCTTATATTTAAAATCCGCGATGGAGTGAAGCCGCGAAAGTCGAAGCGCGATATAGCGAGGGATCACTGTATTTATAAAGCCGCGTCAGGGAAGTGCCTCTGAAAAAGAAAGATAAACTACACAGGAACAGTAGCATTGCTTTGACACTGAGTGCTGCCAGTCTGCAAAACCGAGTGGAGAACTTACGTATGACAGGGTATGAGGTACCGTGGAAATGTTCGTGGCTTTACGCCAAGTTTAGGTTTTATACATCGTGATTTGAACGCAGAAGTGTTCATAGGCAACATTTCTCTGCGTAAGCACCGTTTATACATGAGGCCCTAGGACTGGAGTTGGAGACCCCTGATCTAATGCTTAGCATAAAGAAAGTGTTTATTGGAAACAAAAAACAAAGAACAGTCTAAAGTTTAGTGCAAGACATGAAGTGTTTGTTGAAAAAAAAGTGAAAATGTAGAAGTTTAATTGCAAACAAGAACTCTATGTAAAGAAATGCAAAAAATCTGCTACTTTAGAAGAAAAAGAAGAAATGTTTTACAGAAAATGAAGGACATTTCTAGTTCTTTGATAGGATAAGGAACTGGTGATTAGAGTAAAATATGTGTTACTTGTGCAGAACCCTGAGAAGTTGAAGAGATTATAGTGAAAGATTATCTTTTGCATGCTTAGAGAAGAAAGTGAATAAATATTTTGTATTTAGTATAGGAAAAATTATAGTACAGAAAAGTAGAGCAAAATATGTTACAGGGATAAAAGAAACTAAAATTCTAAAAGTAAGCATTTGTTTTGGATATTTTGGTGGGTGACCTTGGCATTTCTTTGTTTGATAGTTTGGTTATCAGTTTGGTTTAGATGGCTTTATTTCAGAAAAAATAAACACCTTCTTTTTAAAGAAAATTAACAGTTTAATAGGCTCCTAGGATACCCAAAAAAAAATCAACAATCAAAGAACTGCACAGTTGTTTTCATTTTCCGTTCTTAATTTTTTAGTCACCTATATTGTGACACCAAAAGCTTTTTATTCTTCTAGAATTCCTGTGATTATTTTATTTTAGTCCCATCTTATGAATGGCTTGGTGATAGGGCTGTGAATAGGTTTGCGGTCAGCCTGAGCATCTGTCAGTGCCACCTTCTACTTACAGCCATATAAGTAAACGCCTGCTGCTCTCTAGCAAAACCTAGGTCTTTCTCAATCTTGACATCTTTTATTTTCACACTGAATTAAAGAGGTTTATAATATGAAAATACTCTACTTATACATATACAGAAGCAATATTAAAGGCAAACTAGGTGCTTTTACTATTGTTTCCAATAACAATATTGACAATAATAGAAACAATCAAAACTCTGGGGTCACAGTCTTTCCAAAATATGATTTTACCATATAATGTGCTTCTTAATTTGACAGTTTTCTTTTATCTTTTAAACACTTCTGCTACCATGTCCCTAGCATTTTGCATCATTTATGTTCCACAATCTCTTGATTTTCCCTGATGAGACATACATTTATTGAATAATACTGTAATCACTGTATGCTCTAAAATTATAATAATGCAGAAATTGTCATTGGTGCACTTTTTCACTTTTAGTGCCTAGCTTCATAGTTAGAATGAAGATGTAGAATAAATGTAACACAGTGCAATTCTTTGATGCTACCGTTGATCTGCTATGATTGAGCTGTACTATTAACTTTTTTTAAATCCATGGAAATAATATGATTTTACAGAATGAGAGTCAGTGGGAGCTTTCAGTACTGCCAAAATTTTGCACAGTGTGTCTCATTTGTCATGTGATGAATAGTAGTACTCAACTGAAAGCAAGCTGATGAGCTGCCTTCATAGGCCCAGCCTAACATACCATTCAACAAAACAGTTTGTACTTAACAGTGCTTACCTAAAAGCCATTAAATCATTGAACTTGGTATCTTGACATTTAGAATCATGTCTTTTTTTTCTGAATGTGTCTAAGTGTTCTTTAAATTGATAGTGGGCTGCAGTGGAATAATTAATGCAGTTAATTACCTATTGTATGTTTCTATGCATGTTTCGATTCTTGTATGTCTTTGTCCAGTTTTAAATTATATGGTGCACAAAGCAAGAGCCAATTCTTGACATCTACTACAGGATAAACTCGCACTTGATCACAATTTCGAAGCTTCAGTTAAAATTTCATGCACTATTTGTGATATGTAGCAAAGATCAAGGTACACGGTGGCAAACATGCAGATGTAGGGAGAATGTGTAAACTCCACACAAGTACAGTGCCGAGACTGAGGTTCAAACCCAGGATCCTGGAGGGTTGAGAAGGTTCATGATTAAAAAATACTTAAATGATATTTTCTAAATCCAGTAACTTTAATTTTTTGCTACGGTTGAGCAATATTGCAATAATATGCATTTTCTGAGGGGTTCAATGTGAGAACTCCTGTTGCAGTGTTAGTGGGAAGGAAAGAAAAGTTTAGTATCTTTTGATGGGTTTGGAGGGTTTGGGAGGTGGTGGTTGAACATATCTTTATAGGAAGTAACTTCATTTGGCAGAAGTAGCAATTGGGAATATTTAACAGAGATATTGGAATGTAATAGGTAGCAAGCAGTAAGTGAGGCCATTGCAGTATACATGTCTCCTTTGAATGTGTTCTGATATCCAGTTTATTTGGTTGCTTAGCTTTTTAAGGAGCCATCTGATGCTATCATGGGAAGACGGGAAGTGAGGAAATGTAAAGGGTCTCATGGTGAGTTTAAGGAAGGCCAGAGTTAAAAAAAATAAAAAGGCTATGTGGGATGAGAGAGGGAGAGAATTCGTTTTTTGGTACAGTAGACCCCCGCAAAGTTGCAGTTCAGAGTTCACGGCCTCAGTCATTCACAGATTTTTCCTTAGAAACTAATAATTGTTAGCGGAAGTCACAAATATCCTCCCCAATTTTTATGGCTTTTATCGTGGCAATACTGCACTGTAGAGAGAACAGGAAGTGACTGTAGAGGAAAACGCCTCTTGGGATGGTGAAAGTAGCCGATGGGAGTTGCATTTTCAAATTCTAACAGTCCCTGCAATGGCTCTGATTGGTTGTTGGGTTCAAAGGATGTCAGCGTGGCTTTTAAAAAGGGGGCTGGTGACGAAAAGCAAAAAAAAAAGTTTTTGTAATTTGTGTTACAAGTTCCTGTCTGTCTGACTTCTGTTGGGTTATCTGTACTTATTCATTTTGTCCTGGATCGTTTTGTGATTCTGGATTGTCTGCCGTCTGCCTGTGTACACGAGGACTGTATGTGGATTCATGGCCATTCTGCAATGAAAGGAGCGCTCCTGGACCCGTCCACCCATCTTCACTATTTCAGGAACTAGCGGTAGGACTATCTTTACATTCTCATTCAATGTCTGGATCTCAGGACTATCTATTTTCATCATTACATTTTATCCGTTGCAGTTTTTCATGAACGTTTTTCATGATTTACTGTGTGTGTTTTGTTTGTGCTTTGTTGTATTTAATGTTTAAGGGGAACAGGGGTGGTATCGTTGTTTTCACTTATTTCATTTGTTTTCATTACATTTTTTATTTGCTGTTTGATTAATGGTTTGATTTGTTTTTGTCTCTGTTTGTGAGTTTGTGCGGGATGGGCCAAGACTGTGCGAGTCCCTGGAATCTCCACCATAAAAATAAAAAAATCGCCGTCTTCTCGTTGGTGTGAATCTTGGTGGCACCAGACTGCTACAGCATTTTTCACTTCTCCTTGCTGCTGATTGACTGTGATGCATCTCCAGCTGAGTGTTCTTGTGTTTTCCGTTTTGTTTTTCTTAATTCTTAAACCGCCACAACCGGCTATACTGTAATTGTTTCCCAGTGCCATTTGTGAGCACGCAGGAGCTGATCAGTCAGTACCATACATTCGTTCAGCAGCCAGCTCATGACCACTGCTAGCCCTTTGTGAGCAGGGGGGGCTGAACGCACCCCAGAAGACACAGACGCTGCTTAAAAATCCCCTCTTAAAAAACGCTGATAGACTACTTTCACATTGTTCCCTTACTTGCTGGGCTTAATTGCGGCTGCTCTGTCGTGTGATATGCTTCTCGCATTTACCTCTGTGTGCTTGCGTGTAGCCAATTCAAGCGCATTTGGCTCAGTGATATACTGAGTTTCATCCATGGTGTTAGTTGCACTTTGTACATATTGTTCCAGTAGTCTTTTAAAATAGTTTTTACAGTTCATTAACGGTGTGTAAAATGATCAGTGTTGCAGTAATTGTGATGCTCTTTGCATGAAAAAAATGTGTTCCCTTAAAATTTCACTTTTTTTCTTTGTGAATTGTGACGTTTACTTAAAGTGCAGCAAAAAAGTATTTGGCGTCCAGGGGTGCATTAACCCCCGAGTATGTGGCGGTTTCAGGGCTAAAGCCCCAAGATGCCGCCGAAATGCCCTGCACTTTCTAAGGCTGGACTTATACTTTACACGACGCGACGCATGCTGCAGCAGACACTCCTGCTACGCAAGCGTTGTAGTGTTTATACTTGCGCGTGTACTTTACGTAAATCTGGAGGAATCCACCTGGTGGCAGTGTGAGATATTATCACGGTGAGAACATGTTCAGCTTCTCTGTGTTGTGAATTGCCTAGAACACCTATTAAATTCCGATGACACCTTACAGCAGTATCTCTGACAAAGGATGTTTATTGATTAAATCCATCAATCCAGGTATGTGTCCATTCCAGCAAGCATTGGGCATGAGTGAGAAACAATCCCTGGACGAGGCATTAGCTCATCGCAAGGTGAATACAAGCACACACATACACTAGCGTCATTTTTTGCTGCACCAACTCCCTAAATCTTTGGAAGGAAACTGGAGCACAGTGTGGAATACAAGCAGGAAATACCAGCAACATAACTCCCTGCGAGACAGCAGTGCCAGCACTCCGCCACCGTGTCACTCCCATGTGTGTAATTATTCCCCCCATGTGTGTAATTAACAGTATTCATTATTTAAACAAAATTATATGTAAAATGTAACATGCACACTTTAATACATTTCATCATGAAAGTGATATCTATACTAATAAAAGGCAAAGCCCTCACTCACTCACTACTAATTCTCCAACTTCCCATGTAGGTAGAAGGCTGAAATTTGGCAGGCTTATTCCTTACAGCTTACTTACAAAAGTTGGGCAGGTTTCATTTCGAAATTCTACGCATTAGGGTCATAACTGGAAGCTATTTTTCCCCATATAATGTAATGAAGTCTTGAGTTGGAGATGGCCGCGGGGGCGGAGTTTCGTGTGACATCATCACGCCTCCTACGTAAGTACGTAGAGCACAAGGAAGAACTCCAAACAGCGATCAGCACAAAACGCCATTTCACAATTGAGAAGGCAGAAAAACATTATGAAGCAAATGATGCATACAAGCATATTCATAAGTACAGCTACTGCGGAAACAAAGCACGGCGTGAACCGTAAGTTTATATTAAATTAAGTTCATAGGCTACCACTAGCGTTTGTAATTTAGTGCCTGCCCATATAAGGCCGTCCATCAGCGGCAATCCAATACAAACACTGCCGGTAAATATTCACGGTGAAGGACTGTGCTTATGCAGAGGAAGATGAGATGGTCAGGGTGGTGTTTGGCACAAACTCATTGAAACTGCGAGAGAAAGTTTTAAGTGCCGGGTCTTAGCTGACATTACACGAGATGGCACCAGTACAGCTGGGAACCTTCGATGCAAGAACACCAAGCGGCTCACGTGAACTGACGCAGTGCACAGACAAAAGCAACAGTTCCAAAGAGTGCTGAACAAAAACCGAATTACACAATTGAGAAGGCAGCAAAAAAATATGAAGCGTCTTATACATAGAATCATATTCATAAGTGCAGCTACTGCGGAAACAAAGCACACGGTGGAAAAAGTGAATGTCCTGCTAAAGGAAGACAGTGTAAAAAAAACCCGTGCATGCAGTTTGTCACATCACAGTTAAAAGGAAGACGAGCTGTTTATTGATGCAGTAAGGAACTAATCGATGAATGAAACCTCTTATCTTTACAACGATTGACAAACACGGAATGTAACTTGAACACATCCTACAAATACGAGCCTGATTGAAAGAAATAATGATAATCAAATCCTTGATGACAGCAACATTCAATAACACTCACAAAACAATTACTGTATATTGACAATCATGTTACGTTATTTTTAAAATGTTCCCTTTTCTTTTCATAACTTCTACTTCTCCACTGGATACACGGGTATATATATAAATGTATATATATACCCCATCTACAATACATACTTTAGCATAGACAAGCCACACGCTGTGGCTAATTGTAGAGTCTTCGCCTCTAACGCCGACATTCGAGGTTCGATTCCCGAGAGGGATGTACTGACTATGTACGCTACCGATTCATTTTACCTTCGATCTCCTTGGTTTGGGACGTATGAAACATATTAGGTTAACGCAGAATCATGTTACGTTATTTTTAAAATTTTCCCTTTCTTAGCACAAGCACAGCTGAGAAGCTTCGATGCATGTACTCCATAACGCGCTTAAAAATAACGCATTTAATCACACTTTCAATTCCAAGCAAACGGGAACTTTTGTCAATGCATGATTTCCTGGTACATCCATTACACTGATGCACACATCACAGCTACAAAAATGTTAGAGTCGGAATAAAGCGTTCCTACGACTGATCATTTCGACTTCCGAGCGAAGCCTTGATAAAAGCATGGTTTTGTGCACACTGAAAAGCAAGCAAAATTAGATGCATTACAGAAAGCGGACTTTGTGGCTCTTACTGGGGATCATTGGACTTCCGTGACCGTTAGTAATTCTAAATACATCTAATTACAAAATGTTCAATGATCACACTGTTTTAGCCTAATGTACAAAATAATTTTGGCTAATGTTACTCAGAGTTTAAAGAGTAAGCTGGTCAAATTACCTTTTATGTTTCTGACTTATTTTTTAAGAAGAAAACTGCACTTTATGGTGAAATTTTGGTTATTATTATTTAAAGACAATACTATTCTGAAAATGTACTTAAAGTACTTAAACTACCACTTTATTTTTAAGTCTGCCCAATTTTAACCAGGGATGATATTTTTGTTTCTGTTTTGAATTCAAATGCAGTTTAAAGGCTTTTTTTCAGAAATTAAAACAGCTTCAGTTTACAATATTCATGTCCATGTCTATTATTTGATTCTGTCGCCCACTAAAACCGTTTTAAATAAAAAAAAACATTTGCGATTTGGGGCAAATTTACGTGTCGATTACATACGATTAATCAAGATTAATTCTTACACAGCCTCTAATTAATTGGATTAATTTTTTAATCGAGTCCCACCTAATATATATATATATGTAGATATATATATGTAGATTTGTATATATATGTGTATATACAGTATATATGTAGATATGTATATGTTATATATACTGTATATATATATATGTGTATAGATGTGTATATATATATATATATATTTATATATATTTATATATATGTTTATATGTATATATATGTTTATATATGTGTCTGTGTGTGTGTGTATATGTATATATATATATATATATATATATATATATATATATGCCAGCAACACTCATATCAATGACAAAACAATTAAATTGCTTTTCTTTTCCATAACTTCTTTAACACACTACTTCTCCGCTGCGAAGCGCGGGTATTCTGCTAGTCAAGTATAAATCTAAAGATTCTAAATGTGCAGACAGTTGGAATATCATACATTTAATTTGTTCTGTGTGGTGATCTATTGCTGCTTGCTGCTGCTGTCAGGTCCAAGAAGCTCGTAGCGTATAAAAACTGGGATGACGTTTACGATGGTCTGCTTTAATGATAAAGTAAACTACGAGGTTAAAGCCGAAATTTCCTCTTTAATCACAAAATACACATTTTCACTGTGTCCTTTATTTTTTTCTCAGTGGCTCAATTACAGCGCTATACATTATGCTGCTGTTGTGAAGTTGCAAAAAAAATAAATAAAAGACGGCACAAAAGATAGTATGTGAGACTTTTAAAATGTATCGCATCATTACGATCGGGAATATGGCGCATTTGAATATAAAAGCACCACGAATGCATCTGTATGTCGGCATTTTGCTTCACCACATTGAACCATTCATCAAACAGGGAAGCACGCACATCGATTCTTGTAGGATCTGCATAGAGGCTTTCTGTCACATGTAGATAGTAAACAGAGACTCTGACGTCACGTTCTGACTTTAAGCACACTGCGCCCCCTGACTTTTTGCTGGTACTGCAACTCGTGCACATGTCGCATTAATTTCTGAGGACCTGCTCAGAGGACGTGTGAAATGAACGCTGGGAATGCGTGGCGGCCATGATGCGGGCATGTACGCGTTCTGAGCGTGAAGTATAAACCGGCTCTAAGGCTTCTGGCAATGAAAATGTGCTTGCATGAATTACAGTACATATAGCGGTAACATCTGTATTTTACATTCTAGCACTGCGGGAGACATAGCAGTACAGTATACCGGTTTACCTTTACATTCTTTTTTTTAGGTAATGTTTTAAGCTGGGTTTGAAATTAAATGAAAGTGTTTTGGGGGCATATTTAGGGTTTAAACTATAAAAATAGGCATTTTTTTTAACCACATCCAAAATTTGCAATTTTTCACAATTTGCAGGTGCTCTAGGAACGTAACCCCTGCGAAATTTGGGGGTGTAACATATTTTGGTAGGAGGACCAGCTATTTCTTGAGACAGATGCAAACTTAATCAGTATGGATATAGGGTTTCTTGTTTTCTGTTTATTCTGTTACTTCATCATGTTCTTTTACTCGTCCTTTGTTTTGTTTGATTATTTTAGCAAGATATTCTTGTTTGTAATACACTGGCCTCCTTGGTATTATTCTAGGTTCAGAAATGGCTCAAAAGTGTGTCCAAATTCTACAATGTTCTCAATAATATTTATAATATAATTTCAATATTGTAAAGAGTAAAATGTGTTTTATTTAATAAACCATTGCTTTTTAAATAATTTCAAAAGGGTTACTGATATAGTAAGGAGAAAATTTGATTCCCAACCTGTTGCTGCATCCAAACGGTTTCATCTTTAAACCTTTATGCCTTGTGCAGTTGTGGTGCTCATATGTGTGACTGGACGTTTCTTGTTGGGAGGGCTTCTGTTCTCTTTCTCCAATGCAGAACCCTCATCCTGATCTGAGTTCACCTCTACATTAGCATGTCTTTATTTGAAAACAGCAGTGTCAGATCAGTGGGAGCATGAATGTAACTGAGAGAAAAAAAACTGAATTAAAAAAAATTGCTAACCTTTACAAATACCATCAATTTACACTGGTTTTACTGACAAATGTATGTTTTTATTCTATAATAGTAACAATAAGAGCAGCTCACTACTCAAAATGGTAATTTCGGGGAAGCACCCGGAATTGACCCAGCAACCTCTTGATTATGAGTCAGCAGTTCTTACCACTGCACCACCCAAGCAGTCGTTTCAGCATCGTACCCTAACCCGACTTCTTTTTCTTCTGTTATATTGTTGAATAAAGGCGCACTTGATTTATTATGCGTGTACCTGTTATCCTACATTTACATAGATTGTTGTAGACACGGAAAACTCATGAAATGCATGTGTTCCAAATAACGATATCCTGTATTGTTTACCCTACAGTGTTCTCCCCAGAAATTTTTTCCAGCTGGGTGGCATGAAAAAGTAGCCAGGTGGGGCAGGACGGGGAAATTTGGTGGTGGGGAAAATTAAATGTGCACCATTTTTATTAGTTAATTATTATTAATTATTCTCCAATGGTCAATATGACTTCCTTTTTTTAAGGTTTGACACTTGTGCCAGAATATTTTTATTAAATTTAAGAAGTATCCAATTCAGGACCCTGCAACCCTAACAAAAATGTTATATATATAAGAAAAGTGAAAATAATGAAAAAAAGTATGTGAAACCTAATGAAGAAAAATTTAAAAATATTCTTCAAAGCCAACATGGTGTCTTCAGTTAAATATTTATTCTTCTTTTCTTCCTAGAGGCCCAGTTGTCTGCAGCTTTCCCATACTCAAAGTCCCCAGGATCAGGGCCCTCCAAGGAGATCAGCAAGAGATTATTTAGCGAGCTTTGATTCATGCGATTTCTCAAACATGTCTTGATCCTTTTAAGGGCAGAAAAAAACCTTTCACATTCAGCTGTGCTCACTGGGATTACTAGCCCAATATGAGCTAGTCTGGCTAAATTTGGAAACGACTCTTTGAACTCTGATGTCGTTGCCATTTTTAGTAAAATCTGTTCTTGACTGAAATCTTTGTATGATTGACTTCTGATCATTTTTGACGTAACTGTCCATTCTTGCCTGCTACTTTCATATTTTAAAATTGGAGGGCTACCATGAGTAATGATCGAAAAGAATCGTGAGTTTCTGCATTGAAAACTTTTGAAAAGCTGGAAATAATTGGCATGTCAGGGAATCTTGCATCCAGGTGCTTGACAACTATCTGCAGGTTTTTGTCATATATGAAAACGGCGCCCGTATGCATGCGCTGCACAGCCACCCTGCTGGCTGCTGCTGAGAGTTGATTCTACAATAAAATAAAATAAAAATTGGAATAACATTGGATGTCAATGATCACCCCGAAAGCAGATAGTAGACGTCATGTAGTATATATTTTCCAAATTTCAGGTCAATAGTTCAAATGGTTTGTGGGCTACAGATGATTTAAAATTCTGGACAGATAAATGAACAGTCACGGTAGCGTATTATATTTAAAGATTGCAGTTTTGAATGACATTACATCACTCTGTGTATAAACAATGTAGAGATCTGACCATTCTTCTGTCAGACAATGATGAAGGCTTTGAAAATATCTCCCAGGAGTGTCTTTCAACTCCATCATGGACAGTTTTGTGATGATCAAAAGCCAAGCCTTAGATAAGTTGTACAATAAAGGTAATACGTCTGAAAGCATCTTCAGAGAGGAAACAAAATTGTACGTTTTAATACATCTGCTTAATCCTTCAGCTGTGATGTGAATTCATTCAGTGGCCTGTCTTTCCGACACAGCTATGACACTCATCATACACTGTCGTAGTTACTGTGCTGCAAAGTCATGAGACAGCCATCTAGTGTCACTGGCCATTTTCAGCTTAATCTGGGGAATGTTCAGAATATTTTGAATTTCCGTTAAACCAGCCATCCTAACTGAAGAATTTTGGAAGAAATAAAACAACTGCCTTAAGATGTTGTTTAGTTTTTTTACATAAGGTACAGCAGCTGCTGCTTGGGCACTTGCAAGGGCCAATCGGCGGTTTACACTGGGGTAGATGTTTTATCTTTAAGCAGTTTTGCCACACCTTTCTGTTTCCCAATCATAACAGTAGCTTTATTTGACCCTAGTCTATCCAGATTAGTAGTTTTCAAGCCTAGCGTGTCCATATTCTCACTCAGTGCGTTGGTTATAGTTTCTGCTTTGCCATCAATCATATTGCGGATTGATACAAAACTAATTCTGACCTCTTTAGTGACCTGGCAAACATGTTTAATGTAAATAATTAATTGTTTTACAACTGAGATGTATGTGGTTTCATCACACAGAATACTGAAGCAGTATGTTTGATCTTATTTCTAATGCTAAGACATCCAGCAGCTCTTGCATTATCCTTTCAGAGGTATAATGTGCATTTTTACTAACTTTGAGATGTTGTAAAAAGGAACAACCCATTTCTTTACAGTGTTCCAACAGCTTTTCAATTGTTCCAACAGTTTTTCAAACAACGTTGTATGTGGCAACTCATTTTTTGCCAACCAATGCATGGATCTTAGAGCTCCCGCAAAGGTATCTCTCTGTAAGTTATTTAACACAGATACAGATCTTTCAATTTGACCAATTACAGTTTACTCTAGTACATGTTTTCCTAAAAGGTCAGCAGAAGGCTTAATGTGTGTTTTACTTTTTTCATAGTACAGCAAACTTTCTTTTCAAATTCTTGTGCATAGCACGTTTACCCAAGGTAACTCCCTTGTTTGAATGTTTCATGCACAATGAGCACCACATACCATTTTCTTTGACCGTTAGCCAAATAAAATCATTGTTTGTTTATGCTGGATAAGCGGTGCTTAGATTTATCGATTGGTAGAATGTGTGCTGAAGAGATTTCCCCTGATGGAGTAGCCTCTGCAATGTTTTTGTCTGAAATTGCCACATCAGGAGTTGATTCCGCACTTTCATTAATTTGTGACATCTCTTTTCTGAAATAACTGAGCAGTGTTGTTTTCTGAACATTTTTTCTGGTCGAGTTGGTAACACATTTGGAAAAAATTAAAAGTACCTATGAATAAAATTTTTGAGTGGGAAAGTGAGAGCCTGTTAGATATTCAATGCACACTTGCACTATGGCAGGTATGCATTCTCGACATTTCCACTTTAATCTCGACGCTTATGTCGAGAATAAAGAAATTTCCACTTTATTCTCGACATTTCCATATTAATCTTGACGCTTATGTCGAGAATTAAGTGGAAATGTTGACTTTATTGTTGACATTTCTACTTTATTCTTGCCGTTTATCTCGAGATTAAAGTCGACACGTTGACTTTATTCTCGTAGTTTGTCATTAAAGTAGAACATTGTAAACTAAACTTCATCTAAAAATGAATATTTAATTTACTAGATTTTCTCAAACCCAGTCATAAATTATGTAGCGCATGAAATACTTTGTGTTAAGTGTTCCCCGATCTATGTTAATTGCTACGTGCTTCTTAACCTGACTTTCTCTTGCACTAAGAGGAGGCGCAGGCAGTGATCACCACAAAAAATACATTAATTTCATGATATTCCTGCTCCCTGAACATTTACAATCTATAATAATAAAAGGCAAAGCCCTCACTGACTGACTGACTGACTGACTCACTCACTGACTCATCACTAATTCTCCAATTTACCATGTAGGTAGAAAGCTGAAATTTCGCAGGCTTATTCCTTACAGCATACTTACAAAAGTTAAGCAGGTTTCATTTTGAAATTCTACACGTAACTGTCATAACAGTCGATAACGGTCGACAACGTCTGCCATGTTGAACTTTCTTATTTATGGCCCCATCTTCACGAAATTTGGTAGGCGGCTTCCATGTGCTACCCAAAACCAATGTACTTACTTATTTCGATGGTATGACGCCACTGTCGGCCGCCATATTGAACTTTCCAACGTCACCAATTTTCAACCTTCCCGTGTAGGTAGAAGGCTGTCCCCATCTTCACGAAATTTGGTAGGTGGCTTCCCTGTGCTAACCAAAACCGATCTACGTACTTATTTCGGTGGTATGACGCCACTGTCAGCCGCCATATTGAATTTTTCAAACGTAACTAATTTTCCACCTTCCCGTGTAGGTAGAAGGCTGAAATTTGGCAGGCCCATTCCTTACAGCTTACTTACAAAAGTTAAGCAGATTTCATTTCGAAATTCTACGTGTAACGGTCATAACAGTCAACAACGTCCGCCATATTGAGCTTTCTTATTCATGGCCCCATCTTCACGAAATTTGGTAGGCGGCTTCCCTGCGCTAACCGAGACCAATGTACATACTTATTTCGGTGGTATGATGCCACTGTCAGCCGCCATATTGAACTTTTAATGGAAATCAATGTCCTTACTTATTTCGTTGGTATGACACCACTGTCGGCCGCCATATTGAACTTTCCAACGTCACTAATTCTCCAACTTCCCGTGTAGGTAGAAGGCTGAAATTTGGCAGGCGCATTCCTTACAGCTTACTTACAACAGTTAAGCAGGTTTCATTTCAAAATTCTACGTGTAATGGTCATAACAGTCAACAACGTCCGCCATGTTGAACTTTCTTATTTACGGCCCCATCTTCACGAAATTTGGTAGGTGGCTTCCCTGAGCTAACCGAAACCAATGTACGTACTTATTTCGGTGGTATGACGCCACTGTCAGCCGCCATATTGAACTTTCCAACATCACTAATTCTCCAACTTCCTGTGTAGGTAGAAGGCTGAAATTTGGCAGGCTCATTCCTTACAGCTTACTTACAGAAGTTAAGCAGGTTTCATTTTGAAATTCTACGCGTAATGGTCATAACGGTCAACAACGTCCGCCATGTTGAACTTTCTTATTTATGGCCCCATCTTCTCGAAATTTGGTAGGCGGCTTCCCTGCACTAACCGAAACCAATGTATGTACTTATTTCGGTGGTATGATGCCACTGTCGGCCGCCATATTGAACTTTTCAACAGTCTGTTACTTATGGGCCCATCTTCAAGAAATTTGGTACATGGGTTCCCAAAGCTAACTGAATCCTACTTACGTACATATATACGTCCATAGCCTGCACCTCGGTCACCGTGTGAGGTGGCATTGGGTCCCCCATCCCAACGCCTCCCACGTTGTTGGCTGCCTGCCTATATAAGACCATCCGTCGCTCCGGTCTCTACAGTCATTTTCTTGCTTTGCCACGGGATTCACGTCTCCCTACTGATAACTACAGTCTTTT
Organism: Polypterus senegalus; assembly: GCF_016835505.1. Classification (NCBI taxonomy): domain Eukaryota; kingdom Metazoa; phylum Chordata; class Cladistia; order Polypteriformes; family Polypteridae; genus Polypterus; species Polypterus senegalus. The sequence continues at coordinate 162,094,806 of NC_053155.1, forward strand.
TGTTTAATCCACAGCTTCTCCGCTGTTTTATTGTTTGTTTATTGCAATTATAGTTATTGTATAGGTATTTTACACTTACTTTACATTGCTCAGGTACCCATTTCCTTTATCATTCCAACCCCTATTACCATGTCTATCGAGATGATCACTATCGATCAAAGAACTGTCACTTACCAAGTGGTTTCCATGCCCGGAGATAGCACCTACCTTTTCTATTCTCTTTGTTGTATATTGCACGGCCATATCAGGCTCACTCTTGATATCCGGAGGAACATTCTGTCTTATGTATTGAATGACTGGGACAGGTTCAAGGTGTGGACTGATGACAGGAGATAATTATACTACACAGGAGCACTATAAGAGTAAAATGCTTAAGCCCTTCACCTATGGGTCTACATGTGAGTTGATGGCTGCCGCTGAATTGTTCAGTTGTCGCTTTCAAGTGTACCGAAATGGCCAAATATTTTACACCTTTCGACAACTGCCAATGCCTCTTAAATATCTTAGATTCACAGGTGACGATTTCAGTAGTGGACACTTTGATGTTTATGAATGTTTAAACTCTCAAAAGCTGGATGTGATTTTATCGATGAAACCGGTTGTGTGCTTACAGCGCTTGACAGATGCCAAATGTCACTTCAATACAGCAAATCCTGCAAATACTGTCGTAATTGAAACAAACCATGAAACTCAAACCGATTGTGACAGCAGCAATCCAAGCTGTGAGATTTGAGACAAGATTACTGTTCACATGGCCAACTGTACGTTGCATGCTCAAGAGTAAGCTCAGCGCACAGCTTGGTCATGTTACAACTGGTGGGCCGAACTGACAACATGGTATACAAAGAGATCCTTAACAAATAATTATTGGCATATTTTCCCTCAGTTTAAAAAGGTTTAATTTTCTTCTTAATAAACATTTTAATGCAGTACTTCGCCGCTGCGAAGCGCGGGTATTTTGCTAGTACTAAGATAAATACTTGATATCATTTACATTAGTGTCTATCTTTATCCTACCTTCGCTTATCCAACATTCCGTATTATCTGACGTCCCACCGCAACAAAAAAAAAATGCATCAATCGGCAGCAAGAAGTGCAAGTTGCGAGCATGAGCGTAGTCTATATTTTGTTGCTCCTGACTCTACCGCAGCTATTTACAGTGGAACCTCAGTTTGCAAGCATAATTCGTTCTGGAAATGTGCACGCAGTCTAAAGCACTCGTACAGTACATCAATGCGAATTTCCTCATAAGAAATAATGGAAACTCAGATGATTCGTTCCACAACCCAAAACTATTCATATAAAAATGATTAATACATGATATAAAGTAAAAATAAATAAAGCAAATTAACCTGCACTTTACCTTTGAAAAGAATCATGGCTGGTGTGGGTGAGTTTCTAAACTTTTGTGGGATTCCATCCAACTGGACGACACGCAGAAGAGCGTCCCAAAGCAATCGCAGTCTCCCAGCGCTGTAGCAGTTCACCATAAAAGCCAATCTGAAAAGACCGCGGACATGCTGTAAGTGCCTGCCATCGATGGGTGATACAAGGAACATTATAAATGCGCAGGGCACAGTGTTACTTTCCCCCCTACCCTGCCTGACTGTTGTGTCTGTGTATAGGAGAATGGCAGATCCCGCTAAAATAAATAACCGCACTCTTTCAAGCTGAATAAAGCTGGTGTAGCTAAAATTACTGAGACTCAGCTTCGAGTTTTCGGGTGCAAGACGGGGACTCGCACGTTACAGCACAAACATACATACACGCAGTCACAATGCTGTAGTAAACAGTATACGCTCATGCGGATGTTGACTATATGAGTGACGGCGTTAAAGCTCTAGAAACTGCAATTAATTACATTGAGCAACAAGAAGAATCTACAGGAATCGACATAATGATGCTGCAAAAATTGCGAGACTTGACAGCGAAGAAACGGCACTCATCAGGAAAGCAGACTACGATCAAAAATGTCTTTAAATCATCACAGGACTGAACTTTTTAAGTACAGTACATACTGTATTTAACTCCAGACAATTCATTTTTTCAGTTAATTTGTTCTGTTGTTTTGTTGTAAAACATGATTATTAGGTTCATAATGTGTAAAATTATAACATAGTTTGACGCTTAATAGACTTTCTTAACACCTGCCATTATCCAACATTTTCGCTTATCCGACGTTCTGCTGGCCCGTTTATGTCGGATAAGCGAGACTCTACTGTACATGATGAAATGCTTTAAAGCATGTTCTAATCATGTGGGGGCATGGTGGCATGGAGGTTACACTGCTGCTTCGCAGCAAAGGGGACCCGTGTGTTCCCAGCCTTGAGTTTGCATGTTTTTCTGGTGGGTTTACTCAGCCTGCTTTAGTTTCCTTTCAAAGTCATGTAGAATGTGGGGTTTTGTGATGCTGAATTGACCCTGCTAGTGTGTATGTGTGTGCTTGTATTCGCCCTACGATAATCTGGTGCCCCATTCAGGATTTGTTCCTGCCTCGCACACGATGCTTGTTGGGATGGGCGCAACCCTGAATGGATGGCATAATTAAAAATGTATAACGAAGATTTTTTAAAGTCTGAACACTCCGTGGTCTAAGTTTATAACTAGTTTTAATTTCACAAAGACGTTTATTGTGTGGTGATTGGTTATGTGGAGAAAAAAATAGGAAGGATAGGAACTGGGGTTTTGGTACGTCGGATAGAGACAGCACGCATGCAATAAAGAAAGCCCTCTGAAAAGAACATCCATTGAATTCTGTGTTCGTGTCTCTGACCACCAGATCACGAACCCAACATTTACACAATATTTAAGTTAAACCTGTGCGATACCCATTCATACATCCAGTTTTTTGGAGCCTCGTCACACCTGCCATAAAGGTCTCTACACTGAACGTACACCTGGGGACCCCTTAGTGTGAGGGATCAGCACTACCGCCACACCACCTTGCTTGTTTAATACATGCTTTAATCCATTTCATCATGAAAATGATATCAAGTATTTATCTTAGCATTGTAAATGTTCAGAGAGCAGGAATATCATGAAGTGAATGTATTATGTTTGGTAATCGCTTCCTGCGCCTCCTCAGTGCAAGAGGAAGTCAGTTTAAGAAGCGCATAGTGATTAACAACGTGGTCGGGGAACACTTAACACAAAGCATTTAATGTACTACATTAACTTATGACGGACTTTGAGAAAATGTAGTAAATTGAACATTGATTTTAAGATGAAGTTTACTTTACAACATTGTACTTTAATGACAAAATAAACTATGAGAATAAAGTGGAAATGTGGACTTTAAGCTCGACATAAGCAGTGAGAATAAAGTCAACATGTTGAGGGCATCACTTTAACGGGAACCACAGTGAGTGCTACAAGGATTTTTGCACAAAGAACACACCTAATGCTTAAACATCTTTAATATATATATATATATATATATATATATATATATATATATATATATATATATATATATATATATATATATATATATATATATATATATATATATATATATATATATATATATATATATAATATATATATTGGTTTGCTATGTATTGAACAAGAAGAGAGCAGCTGTATGCTTAGTAGCACTACACTGACATTGAGAACAGAGACATGGCTTTCTGACGCCCTTTTTCTGATATCTGACAGGCTGGTTCCCCTAGACTTTTTTTCACTTTATCAGTTGTCCTCTCACCTGCCCACCTCCACATCATTGGTTATGAACTGCCGCTCCGCACCCTCTATTAGCATGTACAACACCCTCTCGAACGCTCACCTCTCCATACTCCTTGCTGCTGTTTTAAGCTGCTCTGCCCACACTATTACCATGTACACTCCCCTCTTGAAAGCCCACCTCCCCATACTCTTTGCTTCTGAACTCCGATCCGCCTCAACTCCGTTATTAGCTTTAACATCGAGTGATAGGCCACATCCCTTCTCAACTTGTGATCTTGCTTCTAGAGTATTTGCCCACCTGTCTGCTCATCCCTTGCCATCTCTGCAGATCATTAGATCTGCCTGTGCCTGTAGATCTGCGGCTGTCATCTCACAATGTCAGGCGAGTTAACAGCCGGGCACTCAACTAATGGCTAAAAAACATTAGGGAGAACACTGCTCTATACAACTCCAGGCACCTCACACCCAGATAAACAGTCTTGAGCTGGGAGAACTTTTGGCCTAAGTTGAGCTGCGGCAGTGGGGAGATGGGATAGCAGGCTGTTTGCTGCTTGTGCTAATCAACACATTTGCAAAACAAGAGACGTTACTTTTAGAGGTGTAAAGGAATATAATGTGGCCAGGGATTATGAGCTTTATCGTAGTCTTAAGAGATTCTAGTGTTAATATGTACTAAAACTGACTTTTTTTATCTGTTCTGTGCTTTATTGAAATTTGGTTGAGTGACTCTATTCCTGACTCTGCTTTAGCTTATTTGACTTCATACTGTACCAAGCGGACCATGTTGCAGAACTTTGCAGCAAAGCAAAGAATGGAGGAGTGTGTTTCTAAATTAATCAAGGTTGGTGTGACAGTGTGACAGTTCTTTTTAAATCATGCTGTCCCAACCTTGAATTGCTTGTTATAAACTGTAAGATATTTTATTTACCATGCGAGTGTTCCTCAGTGATTCTCACTGGTGTTTACATTTTCCCTTGTGCCAGTACTCACAAAGTGCAGTGGTCACTTGCTGATGTAATCATTGGGATTGAAAAAGACAACCTGGACTCGCATATAATTATTTTGGGTGATTTTAACCATGTTGGTTTTAACCAGGGCTTTCCTAAATGTCAACAGCAAATAAAATGCCCTACTAGTGATAATTGTAAAGTCAGTAGAAGAACAGTTAGAAAGTGGACCAGCAAGTCGATAGATGACCTTCAGGATGGCGTTACCTGTACAGACTGGAGTGCCTTCAAAACTTACCACCTCCAAGATACAGGAAGATGTTTCCATTCCAGCAAAAACAATTTGACACTTAGTAATTATAAGCCTTAGTTAACCCCCAGAGCAGGACAAAGTGTGTACCAGTGAATCCTAAAACAACATGCCCCCTAAACAATTTTTCCCCATGTTTTCTCAGTTATTTTTACTAGGAAGGTCTGAGCTTTTACTTAGTATCTGTGTATACTTTATCTTTCATATTCTGTGTTGTCTTTGTATGTTGCACCAATGCTATCATGACAAATTATTAGTACACATTAGTGTTCCTGACCAGTAAAGTCAATTCTGATTCTATAAAGGTCAGAAGTTCTGCAGTGTCTTGTCTTGCCTTGGTTTCCCTCTTTGGTTACGTTTTCTCTCCAGTAATAGGTTCAGGGACGTTTGGTGTTTCCTTATTTCTTGCCTTAAAGCATTCTTTTGGACCATCACATACTTCCTCTGCTGCTGTTAGTGTCCTTATATTTCACTATGCTATTCTGCCATTCAGCTTTTGTCAGTTTTCTTACATTACAACATTACCTTTGCAAACAATGACCATGATTTTTGTAACTAAGCACCTACCACTTAGTTACTTCACTGCATGCATTAAGTTATTTTAATTATACATACCATTCATACCAGAATAAAAGAAGTTGGAACTGTTTTTTTTTTTTTTTTCTTCTTTTTTTGTAAATTTGAGTTATAAGTCTAAGTCTTGAACCCTTCGTTTTTTTTTTTGTTCTTTATTTCGCCTTATACAATTTCTTGTATTAGGAATTTGTTAGTTTTTGCATACCGTTTGGGGTCAGAGTGCAGGATCAGCCATTGTACAGCGCCCCTGGAGCAATTGAAGGTTAAGGGCCTTTCTCAAGGGCCCAGCAGAATAGGATCTCTTTTAACAGTGATGGGGATTCGAACCGGCAACCTTTGGGATACCAGCGCAGATCCTTAGCCTCAGAGCTTCCACTTGCATTTGAATGTATTTTTATCCACTCCATATTTTTATTATCAATAGATAGGTTTCGGTTCATGATAAACCGTGAAGCAGGATTTCTAAATGTATGCTGACTTCAGCTTGATTTATCCGTATTATATGTTAAAAAACTGGTATTGGAAACTAAGTGTAACATGTTGTCAAAATTATTGTCACATTTTTCTTTTTGGTGAAATTCTTCGTAGTACTTAAGGCAGCATGTTCAAATGACAAATTATGCTTCTGGTAGCCCCTCTGGAGCTTTTTGTGTAATGCCATTTTTTCTCTCATGGATTCACTTTGTATATGCAAAGCTTAGCTACCTTATCCAACAACTCTCCAACCCCAAATTGGTTCCACACACTGCAATCCTGTCACCCTGACACCACCTTTCTCCAGTCATCTGATAGACCCCAGCTTTGAGGCAGTTAGTCTTTTAAAATAGGAGACCTAACAGAAACACTGGTCATTTTTTTTCTTTCATCAAACATGATATAGTGTCTTATAATTTGTGCTCCTAAACGTCTGTTCTTAAACTTTCAAAAGATGTCTGCATGTATTTCTAATGTTGTATGTCATTTTGACCTAATTTCTGTTTTAAAAGTGATTTTATATTTTTTGTGACATCCACTTTTTTATTGCCCATCGTAATGTACAGTCCTATCCGTTTTAACTTGTCATTGGCTACAGTTTATTTCTTTAGGTTACACACTGCACTGATAGGGTAAAGGGACCTTTATGTTTGTATTTTATATAAGCTAAATGAGCTCTGTGTTTTCTATAACGCCTGACTCCCAGTTTTATCCTAATCAATTCTAGTTATTAAGGCTGGAAGAAAAGGTGACCTCCTTTCTATAAACCCTGACAGACAAATCAATTATGGGTCTACCTATTTGTCAGCACCTATGACTAACAAAATGTTTTCAAACAGTAGTTTGCATGTTCTCCCCGTGTCTGTGTGGGTTTCCTCCCATAGTCCAAAGACATGCAGCTTAGGTGCATTAACGATCCTTAATTGTCCCTAGTGTGTGCTTGGTGTGTGGCTGTGTGTGTGTGTCCTGTGATGGGCTGGCACCCTGCCCGGGATTTGTTCCTGCCTTGCGCCCTGTGTTGGCTGGGATTGGATCCAGCAGACCCAGGTGACCCTTTGTTAGGATATAGCAGGTTGGACAATGACTTACTGACTGTGAAATGGAGGTTCACTCCTATCTGAATTGCAGAATGTGTCACCTGGACTAATGGTACCCACACTATGGAAGAAATAGGAAGGAAACACTAAAGAAATTATGGTAAAGGGAAAAGGAAATCAGTTGTTACTCTAGGTGACTAAAGTATTATATGTTTATGAAGTTCTAGTTAAACCAGGTATCTGCTGCTGTAAAATTTATTGCAGTCATTACTTTGGATAGTCCTAGCATGAATTAAATGTTGTGATACCGTTTCCTTTTGTTAAAACACTTTTTTTTTTATTTAGGATATTACAACAGAGGAAGGAAGTGAATATACAGACAGTGTGATCCATGGGGCAATACCAGATGCATATCATTTATCAAGATGCTCGGAGGCCATGTCAGCTACTTACTCATCAGATGCATTGACAGAAGGTAGTATTTGTGCAAAAAGTGAAGCTAGCAGTAACAGTGAAGATGCTGTTCAAGGAGTTTATGAAAACTTCCGACGTGAGCTTCAGATGAGTTCAGTTAACACAGAGAACCTTGAAGAAGCAGGATCTGCAGGTAGTGATGAACAGACCAGTGGCACTCTGAGCTCTCCTGGCCAGTCGGACATTCTTAGTGCTGCACAAGGCACTGTTCGAAAGGCTGGGGCATTGTCTGTCAAAAACTTCCTGGTACACAAGAAAAACAAGAAAGTAGAGCTGGCCCCACGCAGAAAGTGGAAACATTATTGGGTTTCTCTGAAAGGTAAATACCATATTTATTTATTTCTGAATAGGAATTTTGTAAAAATGATGGTTATATATTTTTTATAACTCGATGAACCACACATTTGAATTTTACATTTTATCTTTTCAATGTTACTAATCTTCAGCCTCCTTATTTTAGTAATATTAAGATTATCTTTTTAGTAATATTAAAAAGGTAAGTTTACAGGGGAATAATATAGCCATGGGGGTCTTTAACTTCCTAAATATTTACTGGACTAAGCTTGCAAAGAGTGGAGTGAGTATAAGAGCAGGAGTTTTTAGAAGTACAGTGAATATTTTGTAACACAGTATGCTAAAGCAGGGGCAACCTGTCTAGATTTTAGTATTTAGTAATAATCAGGATACATTTGAGGGCGTAGAGGTAATTGAACCACTAGGGTCAAGTCAACATAATATAAAACTATTCTCAGTGTTTTGGAAGACTGCAAGAACAAAGACCAAAACTGTTAAGTTTAACTTTGTTAGGGCAAATTTTCATCAGTTGTGGCAAACTCTAAAAATTATAAACTGGGATAAGCATTTAAGTGTGGGGACAGTCGAGGAGCAGTGGAACAGGTTTCAAAATGTGTTACATATAATACCGGACAGGTACATCCCAAAGTATAGAATTAGTTGGAAAACAACTCTGTAGTTGTTTAATAAAGATTTTAAAAAGAAGCTGCAAAAGAAAAATACCTGTATAAGACTAATAAGACGGCACAGAAGATGGTATGTAAGACATAAAAATGTATCATGTCATTACGTTGGGATATATGAGATGCTTGAATATAAAAGCTCCACGAATGCAGTTGTATGTCGGCATTTTGCTTCACCACATCGAACCATTCATCAAACATCGAAGCACACACATTGAGCCTGTAGGATCTGCATAGCAGCTTTCTGTCACATGTTGATAGTAAACAGAGACTCTGACTTCATGTTCCAACTTGATCACACTTTGCCCCCCGACTTTTTATTGGTTCTACAGCTTGCGTACGTGTCGCATTAATTTCTGAGGACGTGCTCAGAGGACGCATTAAATGAACGCTGGGAGCGCATGGCAATCATGATGCGTGTGCGTGCACATTCTGAGCCTGAAGTATAAACCGGCCCCAAGAAGAGACATGATTTGAAGTGTTTAAAATTATGAAGGAAATTGTACAATGGATTAAGACTGTTACTTTGAAATGAGTTCAGCAACAACATGGTGTATATTTGGAAAAGTTTTTCTCACATAAAGAACCATAGACACATGCAATAAGTTCCCAAGTACTGTGGTAGACAGTATGACTTTAGGGATCTTCAAAACTGGACTTGATGTTATTTTGGAAGATTTAATATGCATAAGGCTGGTGAGCTTTCTTGAAGTGAATGGTTTGTTCTCTGTCCAGATTGTTCTGATGTTCTCAAATATCATTTTAATATCCTGAATAATTTATTCTGATACTGTTTATTATTTACTGTTTTAAACATAGATTATCTGAATTTGAGACATTGCAAATTCTAGTTTATTTTATACTGTATTTTTAAGTTTATTGCCTAACTAGCCATCCCATGTGGCTCCACCTCCACCAGTTGGGACACTAAACAAATTGTGAATAAAAACTTAATGCAATGATGTGGAGATGGCAAATGTCAATATTTTATTTGTAATAGAACGTAGATGACAGATCAAACGTTTAATCCGAGTAAATGTATCATTTTAAAGGAAAAATATGTTGATTCAAAATTTCACGGTGTCAACAAATCCCAAAAAAGTTGGGACAAGTAGCAATAAGAGGCTGGAAAAAGTAAAATTGAGCATAATGAAGAGCTGGAAGACCAATAAACACTAATTAGGTCAATTTGCAACATTATTGGGTATAAAAAGAGCTTCCCAGAGTGGCTGTGTCTCTCAGAAGCCAAGATGGGTAGAGGATCACCAATTCCCACAATGTTGCGCAGAAAGATAGTGGAGCAATATCAGGAAGGTGTTACCCAGCGAAAAATTGCAAAGACTTTGCATCTATCATCATCAACTGTGCATAACATCATCTGAAGATTCAGAGAATCTGGAACAATCTCTGTGCGTAAGGGTCAAGGCCGTAAAACCATACTCGATGCCCGTGATCTCCGGGCCCTTAAACGACACTGCACCACAAACAGGAATGCTACTGTAAAGGAAATCACAGAATGGGCTCAGGAATACTTCCAGAAACCATTGTCAGTGAACACAATCTACCGTGCCATCCGCCGTTGCCAGCTGAAACTCTACAGTGCAAAGAAGAAGCCATTTCTAAGCAAGATCCACAAGCTCAGGCCTTTTCACTGGGCCAGGGATCATTTAAAATGGAGTGTGGCAAAATGGAAGACTGTTCTGTGGTCAGACGAGTCACGATTCAAAGTTCTTTTTGTAAATCTGGGACGCAATGTCATCCGGACCAAAGAGGACAAGGACAACCCAAGTTGTTATCAACGCTCAGTTCAGAAGCCTGCATCTCTGATGGTATGGGGTTGCATGAGTGCGTGTGGCATGGGCAGCTTGCATGTCTGGAAAGGCACCATCAATGCAGAAAAATATATTCAGGTTCTAGAACAACATATGCTCCCATCCAGACGTCATCTCTTTCAGGGAAGACCCTGCATTTTTCAACAAGATAATGCCAGACAACATTCTGCATCAATCACAACATCATGGCTGTGTAGGAGAAGGATCCGGGTACTGAAATGGCCAGTCTGTAGTCCAGATCTTTCACCTATAGAGAACATTTGGCGCATCATAAAGAGGAAGGTGCGACAAAGAAGGCCCAAGACGATTGAACAGTTAGAGGCCTGTATTAGACAAGAATGGGAGAGCATTCCTATTTCTAAACTTGAGAAACTGGTCTCCTCGGTCCCCAGCAGGGGAGATGCCACACAGTGGTGAAAATGGCCTTGTCTCAACTTTTTTGGGATTTGTTGACACCATGAAATTCTGAATCAACATATTTTTCCCTTAAAATGATACATTTTCTCAGTTTAAACTTTTGTTCCGTGATTTATATTCTATTCTGAATAAAATATTAGAAGTTGGCACCTCCACATCATTGCATTCAGTTTTTATTCACGATTTGTATAGTGTCCCAACTTTTTTGGAATCCGGTTTGTATATATATTGTCAGGGATGCCAGGGGCCATGACCCGGCCGGGGCGCCGGGAGGGGCGGGAAGAGGGTCAGAGCCCTGCCTGGATCACGTGGGGTTTGCCTTCCGGGTTGCTTTGGGGGCCACGGGTCAAGGGCATGGAAGCCCTTCCCTGTAGGAGCCCGGGTCACCGCCAGGAGGCCCCAATGCCTTGGGACTTGTTTCCCCAGCACTCCCGCCACACCAGGAAGTGCTGGGGGGAAGACTTTGGAGGATGCCCGGAGAGCAGCCGGGAGGACAGCCGACACTTCCGCCACGCTGGGGCGTGGTCAGAGAAGGAATGCCGGGAACACCAGGTGCTCATCCGGGTCATCTATAAAAGGGGCCGTCTCCATTCATTCGGAGCTGGAGTCGGGTGGAAGGAGGACGAAGCAGTGGAGAGTGGAGCGGCCCGAAGAAAGGCATTGTGGCCAGGACTTTGAGGACTGTTTGGGGTATTGTGCACTAAACTGGGTCTGAGTGACCAAATAGACTGGGGTCTTTGTGACCATAGTTTGTACATATTGTAAATAAACGTGTGGTGGTTTGTGCAAAACAAGATGTCTGCCTGTCTGTGCCCGGGTGCCGTTGACATCTGGCGTAGTCGGCAGGATGCTCCGCCTGTTGCAAGGCGGGGACCTGCAACAAACAAATTTGTTGTGGGCGGCCCGGCACAGCAGGGGACCCCACCCACGCGCGGGTGCTGCGTGCACACAGCCCGCTGGGTAAAGGAACCCCACGGACCGCCAGGGGTCCGCAGGAAGGCCATGTTTCCCTGATGCGGGCAGGTGGCGTGCCTACAACGAGTGCAGCGGTCTCCTACAAGCAGGCCGTTGCTGAAGGCGCCGGACCGCATGGCGTCAAGAAGGCCACGCCGAGGAAGTGTCCTCGGTTTGACGAGTCCGGGAAGGTGAGTTCCCTGCCTAGCGGCAGCCGGCCCATGGGGACCGGGCGTGTTTTCTCTTTTGCAGGCAGGGACCTCCCGGATCCACGTCGGTGGCAGGCGCATGCTGGTCTGCGGGCTCCGGCAGCGTGGCAGCAGCGCGAGGGCTGTGGAGGAGGAGATGCTGCAGCTCGAAGGCGCTGGCAACAGCAGGGCTGCCGGCAGGCACGCCGCCACCGCAGAAGGGGAGGCAAGATGGCGCGGACCAGAAGTCCCTCCCCTGACAGGCACGCGATTGGGCGGTGTGTCTTGCGGGCCCGCCGATGACTGCAGAGAGGCGGGACCAAGGAATGTCCATCACGGGCAGGGGAGACCCGATTGGGCGGAGGAGAAGGCCCACAGGAATTGGCCGGTGCTGGAGGCTGACAGAAAGGTAGGCTCCGCTTCGCTTCACTTCCCGTCTTTGCCGGCTGCTTTGGCGGAGCTGGGGTGTCCCTTCAGCCCACCGGGCAGCGTGTGTTGCAGGTGCTTTGTAACCTCCGGGCTGAGGTGCTGGAACTGGAGAGGAAGGCGTTGGGCGCTGAGACTGTTTCGATCACCAGCGGACGGGCGCTTACGCTGGAATCTCCAGCCGGAGAGTTACAGCGGAGACGGTGAGTACAGCCGACTCCGTACAGCATACGGGAGGGTCTGTTGAAAAGGCTGTGATGATAACGATCAGTTCGAGTAAGCAGCCCTCCGACAGGAGGTGCGGCGCCATGGGCTGTATCTTGGCGAGGGGAGTCCGAGAGGACGCTGAGTGGTCACGGGCTGCTAAGTGCCCGGGTCCTAGCGCCCTCCGCCCAAGTCAGCTGCGGTCTTGCGCCGCACTATAGGGATGCAGACGGGACAGAGCGCCTTTTATTCCATAAGGAGTCTCAAACCGTCATGGCGTCCCAGAGTGAACGGAGGAATAAAGGGCTGGGTGCGATTCCTCCGATATGATGGGGACGCAGACGGGACAGGGGCTCGTGTTGGTTAATACGGAGTCGCATACCGTCAAGGCGTCCAAGAGTGAAGGGAGGATTAAGCGGCTGGGTGCCGCTTCCTCCAATATGGTGAGACGCGTTGCTGGGTGCACGCGTATGGCTGGCTGCCCTCTGGGGGAGCAGAGGGAATCCCTGAGGCCGGCGGAGAGAGAGCAGGCGGTGCCGACGGCTCCATCATTGAGAGGGACACGGAAGCGCGGAGAGGGTGCCGATCAGGCAAGTGCCGGGCGATTGGAGGGAACGCTGCCGTGCGTGGCACGAGCTGGGTGCTTTGGCAGCGGTTCTGCCCTGTGTTCTCTTTGTAGGGACGGACCCCGGGCGAGCTGAAGGAGCCCTTCGTGGCGGAACAGCCCTCTGATGTCGGGCCGTCTGCGGAATAATCTCTCTGCTGGTGCGCAGGTGCGCTCACAGCTGGAGGAGCCTACGGGGAACAGTGGCTCGGAACAAAGGCGTGGAGGCCTCGGAGGGGTGCCGATCGAGGAGGCCCGGGTGCCGGTAAAGGGGAGCACAACCTGTGCGAGGCACAGGGATGCACCAAGGGCTGGTGCTGGATTGTGTCTCCGCCCCTGTCCCTGCTAGGAGGGCGGGGCCGGACCTCGGCTATCCTCGAGTGGGGCCCGGTTTGGGGCTCTGCTGGCCTCGCGGACGGGTCGCTCTTACCCACGAGTGGTCTTCGCTGGCTGTGGGGCACTGTCAGGGATGCCAGGGGCCATGACCCGGCCGGGACGCCAGGAGGGACCGGAAGAGGGTCAGAGCCCTGCCTGGATCACGTGGGGTTTGCCTTCCGGGTTGCTTTGGGGCCACGGGTCAAGGGCATGGAAGCCCTTCCCTGTAGGAGCCCGGGTCACCGCCAGGAGGCGCCCAATGCCTTGGGACTTGTTTCCCCAGCACTCCCGCCACACCAGGAAGTGCTGGGGAAGACTTTGGAGGATGCCCGAGAGCAGCCGGGAGGACAGCCGACACTTCCGCCACGCTGGGGCGTGGTCAGAGAAGGAATGCCGGGAACACCAGGTGCTCATCCGGTCATCTATAAAGGGCCGTCTCCATTCATTCGGAGCTGGAGTCGGGTGGAAGGAGGACGAAGCAGTGGAGAGTGGAGGCGGCCCGAAGAAAGGCATTGTGGCCAGGACTTTGAGGACTGTTTGGGGTATTGTGCACTAAACTGGGTCTGAGTGACCAAATAGACTGGGGTCTTTGTGACCATAGTTTGTACATATTGTAAATAAACGTGTGGTGGTTTGTGCAAAACAAGATGTCTGCCTGTCTGTGCCGGGTGCCGTTGACAATATATATATATATATATATGTGTGTGTATATATATATATATATATATATATATATATATATATATATATATATATATATATATATATATAGAGAGATAGAGATGGTCTGACACATTCAATAGTATTTAATGAATACTTCAGATTTTAGCTTGCCTTAATTCAGAAATATTTCAGCTTGATTAGAACTCTTAGATTTTACTGTGAAATCACATTTATTCCAAAGATGACATTAATCATGAATTTTAAAATTGGTTTCACTTGGTGAGTTATAGTGAGTGAGTGACATTGTAATGCAATGATTAGGTCTGCTGCCTTGCAGTAGAGATCTTTAGTATCATGCTACTCTGACTTAATTTTTTCATAGAGTAATGCATAATTTTACCATTGTGAGTGGAGGGCTGGTAATAAGATACAGAAAAACCTTATTCAGATATTTAAGCCCTTTTTTCAGTTGTCTCATGAGTCTGAAATGTTTAAAATAACAGCTTGTTTTTTTAAGTTGTGCATGCCAACTCAGTAGCTAATGAAGATGCAAATACTGGTTCCTGCCACACTGTACTATATACTACATCTAGATAAGTGTGAAACTGCTTGTTGACAGAGAGAGCCAAAAAGACTATCTATACTCTTGAAAATGCTCATATAAATGGCATTTCAAAATTATTTAATATTATGTAACATTGTTAGTCCTGCTTAACACATTTTATGGTAATGGAAGGTTCCTGGCCAGCGTTGAGTACAACACAGAAACCAGTCCATTATAGGACCCACACACATGCTGCTATATACTTGCATTTTATTTGGGATCTGATTGGAAAACATATGCAGACACAGCAGAACTGAACAGTGTCCAAATGGACATTGACAAGAGGTGAAATTTTATCCCAGAACTCTGGATAAATGAGGCAGCGGTGCTTACCACTGTGTGGCCATGCTGCCCTCTTTTAATGTAAAAAAAAAAGTCGGATACTGTATACACAGTGATGAGTGAAACAGATGAGTTTTATTTCACTTACATTGCTCAGTGAAATCCGTGTTCTTCATCCTTGGCTGCCCTCATCTTCCTTCTCCTTCTCCTTCGATGCAGCTACACTAGCTACCTTGTGCACTATCTTCCTTGCCAGTTCTGTCTCACACTGCTCCTTTGTGGTCAGAGGTAACACTGAATGACCTCACTTTTCCCAACAACATAAACTAATCCGGGACAGGAGCCCACTGGCTCAGCAATAGCCACATACCCAGGACAATGGATTTTAACAAAGCCTGTGAAGTACTTGCATGTAAGTGCTCTTAAGCTGTGCCCCCTGCCCCTTTTCCACAAGAATAAATTTTACCATGTACAAAGAGAAAAAGGTTGCAAATGAGATGAAAATACAGTGCATCTGGAAAGTTTTCACAGTGCATCACTTTTTCCACATTTTGTTATGTTACAGCCTTGTTCCAAAATGGATTAAATTCATTTTTTTTCCTCAGAATTCTACACACAACACCCCATAATGATAACGTGAAAAATGTTTACTTGAGGTTTTTGCAAATTTATTAAAAATAAAAAAACTGAGAAATCACACGTACATAAGTATTCACAGCCTTTGCTTAATACTTTGTCGATGCACCTTTGGCAGCAATTACAGCCTCAAGTCTTTTTGAATATGATGCCACAAGCTTGGCACACCTATCCTTGGCCAGTTTCGCCCATTCCTCTTTGCAGCATCTCTCAAGCTCCATCAGGTTGGATGGGAAGCATTGGTGCACAGCCATTTTAAGATCTTTCAAGAGATGTTCAATCAGATTCAAGTCTGGGCTCTGGCTGGGCCACTCAAGGACATTCACAGAGTTGTCCTGAATCCACTCCTTTGATATCTTGGCCGTGTGCTTAGGGTCGTTGTCCTGCTGAAAGATGAACCTTTGCTTCAGTCTGATGTCAAGAGAGCTCTGGAGCAGGTTTTCATCCGTGATGTCTATGTACATTGCTGCAGTCATCTTTCCCTTTATCCTGACTAGTCTCCCAGTTCTTGCCGCTGAAAAACGTCCCCAGAGCATGATGCTGCCACCACCATGCTTCAATGTAGGGATGGTATTGGCCTGGTGATGAGCAGTACCTGGTTTCCTCCAAACGTGACGCCTGGCATTCACACCAAAGAGTTCAATCTTTGTCTCATCAGACCAGAGAATTTTGTTTCTCATGGTCTGAGAGTCCTTCAGGTGCCTTTTGGCAAACTCCAGGTGGGCTACCATGTGCCTTTTACTAAGGAGTGCCTTCTGTCTGGCCACTGTACCATACAGGCAAGATTGGTGGATTACTGCAGAGATGGTTGTCCTTCGGGAAGGTTCTCCTCTCTCCACAGAGGGCCTCTGGAGCTCTGACAGAGTGACCATTGGGTTCTTGGTCACCTCCCTGACTAAGGCCCTTCTCCTCTGATCGCTCAGTTTAGGTGGCCGGTCAGCTCTAGGAAGAGTCCTGGTGGTTTCGAACTTCTTCCACTTACGGATGATGGAGGCCACTGTACTCATTGGGACCTTCAAAGCAGCAGAAATTTTTCTGTAACTTTCCCCAGATTTGTGCCTCGAGGCAATCCTGTCTCAGAGGTCTACAGACAATTCCTTTGACTTCATGCTTGGTTTGTGCTCTGACATGAACTGTCAACTGTGGAACCTTATATAGACAGGTGTGTGCCTTTCCAAATCATGTCCAGTCAACTGAATTTACCACAGGTGGACTCCAATTAAGCTGCAGAAACATCTCAAGGATGATCATGGGAAACAGGATGCCCCTGAACTCAATTTTGAGCTTCATGGCAACGGCTGTGAATACTTATGTACATGTGCTTTCTCAAATTTTTTATTTTTAATAAATTTGCATAAATCTCAAGTAAACTTTTTTCACGTTGTCATTATGGGGTGTTGTGTGTAGAATTCTGAGGAGAAAAACGAATTTAATCCATTTTGGCATAAGGCTGTAACATTACAAAATGTGGAAAAAGTGATGCACTGTGAATTTTTTCCAAAAGTACTGTGCATATGTTAATGTTGTAAATTTTCCTTGTGTCAAAACAGTTTGTTTCACTTTTTTTTATTAATCATTTTACTTGTCTTGACAGTTATTTTACTCTTATGTTAAATGAGAAAGAAATTCTGCAATTTGCTTGGTGTGATAGATGTTTAAAAATTTTAGAACAGAATAGAAATAAGTTGTGCAACTCAAGTCTGAGTCATCAGCCATGCAATGTTGTCAAAGGACAAAATAAACTGACATTTATGACAAACACAAAACTTAAGATTACCCAAAAAAAGCTTCAAAATACATTACAATATAATATATTCACATGTTCTGTTACATTTTAGAACCGATTGATTGAAAAACGATGCAGTCCAACACAAATCCTTTTTGACTTTGGAATGAAGTTGGTTCTGTGCTTAAGCAGGTGGGACTGAAATAAATCTTTTAGAATGCAGGAGGAAACAGGATTAAGAAAATCAGACCGGTGCTGGCTTTTCACTCATGACTCCAGAGTTCTATGCTTGAAACCTGGCCTAGTTACCCTCTGTTTGTAGTTTGCATATCTATATTGATGAAAGAGTTTGGATACTTGTTTTTCTAGTCTTTACTGGTGAAAGCAGTAGTCCTGAGATTGACATAGGTTTGATGTACTTTCCCAACTGACACGGTGCATATGCTTGCAAGCGTAGATGGAGCATATGTGGATTGGGTCAATAGTTTGATGGTTAATAGGTCTTATTGGTTGTCAATCACTACACATAAAATGACAGAGCAATTAGGTTGTTAATGGGGAGAATGGTGAGAATTCGATGGAAACATCTGTGAGGTAAGAAATTATAGTAAAATATCAATGGGGAAATTAAGTGAAAAAATGTGATAAAAACTAATTTTTAGACAAGAAAGTTCTGTTTCTGTTAAGGGGAACATCACATAAGTGAATGTAGCAAAAAAGTTGAATTCCCTGGCAAAATACTTGTCAGGTTTTGTTTAGACCTAATCAATTATGGCTCAAGAGACTTTAAGACTTTGGGGGAAAAAATAAAATTTACTGTGAACACTACCTATTGTCCATGGCTGTTTCCAGGCCACTTATGGTGCACCATCTACTTTCAGTGTTTTTACTTTCAGCAATGACATTATCTCTACAGCTAGATCAGCAATTTCAGTGAATGACCGTGTGAAAAAGTGAGAGGTAATGAAAAGAATGGTATGATTACCCACATTTGGTACAATTATTACCTCTTGTAGACTCATTTAAATAATGTGACAACAAGTTATTTTCCTCGATGACAGGAATATTTTGGTAAAGACGATCAAAACGTTTAAAAAAAAATCAAAGTCAAAAATCAACATTATATGGTGGCATGTTGACATTATATGTTCCGCTTTTTATTAATGTGCCACACCAACGTAACTGGCAAGGGGGCATTGTTACTATGAACAACATGGCTATGGCCATGAAAAACAACCATAAAATGATAATGACTTGACTTCATTACTATAAAACCGTGATATTAAAATATTGTTTTCAAGAAGGTTGGGATGCTGTGTAAAATGTGAATCAGACTAGAATATGATGATTTGCAAATCATTTAAACCTTATATTTAATTGAAAATAGTACAGTAGTAGCTTTTAAAAATACATGCTTATTTTGAAATTGATCTTTCAAAAACGTTGCATTACACAACTAATTAGATTAATTGGTAACAGGTCAGTAATATGTTTGAGTATAAAAAAGGGCATCCCAGAGAGGCAGAGTCTCTCAGAAATAAAGAGGGGAAGTGCTCTTTGAAAGACTGAGTGGGCAAATAATGCAACAGTTAAAGAATAACATTCCTCGACATAAAATTGCAAAGAATTTGGTGAATTCTTCATCTTCATTATGTTGTAGTACATAATATCATTAAAAGCTTCAGAGAATATGGAGAAATCTGTGCATACAAGGAACTAGGCCAAAAACCAATATTGGATGACCGTGATCTTCAGGCCCTCGGGTGTCACTGCATTAAAACAAATGCAGGTCTGCAGTGGAAATGCCTGCATGAGTTTAGGAACACTTCCAAAAACCATGCTCTTTAAAATGTTTGTTGTTGCAACCACAAATGCAAGTTAAAACTCTGCCATGCAAAGAATATACCATATATAAACATGATTCAGAAATACTGTTATACTACTTCAGTACACAAATGAATTTACCTGCACGTGGAAGCTCCTGTCGCACTCTACGCAACTGTTGTTACAGTTTTGCCTTTGTCTAGAAACGGTTTCTTAAGCTTTGTGACCTTAGTCTTGGAAAGTCTTTCTCCCGAGGGACGACTGGGATCTCTTCCTGAATAAGGAGTGGCATTGCACATGTACTTTGTCAGCGTGCCTGTGTCGATCAAACACAGGAAGCTCTGCAGTCTACTTGTGATGTTATGCTGTAGGAAGATAAGTAAATAAATATAGGTAAGTAACATTCGATGTGCCTTTTATATACTGTAAGTAACATATAAATATTTTCCATATAAAGACCATAATCAACATAATCACAAACAGAACTTTGCACGATACCCTGGCATGCTCTGTAAGCCCTGCTGTTTCTTTGAAGGACACGTTTGGGGCAGACTGACTGGCAGGATGATGCCCAATCTCTTGCTGCATCCGAATGGTGCCATCTTTCACTTTTATGCCTCGTGCAGCTGCGTTGTTCTTATGTGTGACTGGACGTTTCTTGCTGGGAGGGCTTCTGTTCTCTTTCTCCGATGTAGAACCCTCATCCTCTTCTAAGCTCACCTCTGTTATAGCACGTCTTTATTTGAAAACAGCAGTGTCAGATTGGGGTGAGTGTGAACGTGACTGAGAAATTAAAACTGAATAAAAAAAGAAAACCTTAACCTTTACAAGTACCATAAATTTACGCCGGCTATTACAGACTCAAATCAAATGTATGTTTTTATTATACAACACTAACAATAAGAGCAGCTCACTACTCAAAAGAGTAATTCTGGGAAGCACCCAGAACCAAACCCTTGAACTCTTGATTATGAGTCTGCAGCTCATACCACTGCACCACCCAAGTGATCATGTCAATGTTGTACGCTACCCTGATTTATTTTACTTCAGTTATATTGTTGAATAAAAGCGCACTTGTTTTATTATGTGTACCTTTTCTGAAAGTGTTTATTTGATATTTGAACTTTAGTCTTCATAAATTATACACTAAATGTCAAAATTTTGTCGTTAGTACTATAACATGAAGAAAGCTTCTATTTTAGGTATGTGTTCAATATTCCTTGAATTTGCTGTCATCCTACATTTACATAGATCAATGTAGATACGGAACCCACATGAAATGCATGTATTCCAAATAACGATATATTATTTACCCTATACAACTCCAAGCAGCTGTGGTAGAAATTTAACATCTCTCTATTATAAAAAAAAATCCTGGAGAGAAACAGTAGGGCGACGAGACGTGATCTTCAGGTTAAGATCACGCAAGACACTTAAAAGACCCGCAAGACTAAAGAGATTGGTCACGGAAGCGTCTCGTGGGGACCTTAAGCATGAGACTTTGTGCAAAGAGATTGACACAGGACCGTCTCGCGATGACGTAGAACATGAGATTCTTGCAAGACACACCCTACTTACAACCACACATACAACACACTCAGTCGTGTTTTGGCTTTGAGCACACACAGATCCAGGGCTCTCAGTGCATATAAAGCGTATTAGGACAATACGTTATAAATGAAATGTAGACGACTAGGTGAAGAAGAAAGCAGCGCGGAGAAAAGAGACTCAAAAGCGTTGGAGAGCCAAAAAAGAAAAAGAATAATCTAGGTGCAAATTCTGAAATAAGGAAAGTAATTATCAGCCGGGAACAAGTGGAATTGGAATTGGCGCGATACACATGTGGAGAAAGTTAAAGAATATGAAAGTAGGAAAATTATAAAGTATAAAAAAAAAAAGAAAGTAAAGATCGCAGTAGCGCAAACAAATGGAAATTATTACTTATAAAAGGGAAAGTAATCACCACGGACCAGGTGTCATTGAAACAAAAGGAGGATAAAGCGAGTTCAGGAATAAAAGACAGAGTAGAAAACAAAGTAAAACATTATAAAGAGGTTAAAAAACAATGGGGGCAAACACATGCAGAGCAGGTTAGAGATAATGAATACTGGAATTCAAAAGACTCAAAAAAAATGTAGGCGCGAAACACATGCAGAGGAAGATACAGAGTATGAAAGCAGAAAAAAACGACAATGTCAAAACAAAGAAAGTAAACATTGCATTAGCGCAAAGAAAGAGAATTGATTACTCAGAGAAATAACAAAAAGGCGAATAGAGATCGAATATATGGACATAGGTGATATTTCAGAAGTATGTAAATATTGCAAGGCTTTGAAGTTTAAGTCAAGAGAATTTCAAAAACAGAGTGTACCTCACATGCATTTATTGGTTACTTTGCTAAGAAAATTTATTAACTGCAGATGGTGTAGATCGTTTTGTCTGTGCTGAAATTCCAAACAGAGAAACCTACTCTGAATTATGGTACAAAGTCATTAAACACATGTCTCACTGACCTCATTAAAAAGACTCAGCACACTGGGACTCGAAAGATTCCAAATATTGTTTTTACGGAAGTTCTGAAATGAAAGTGAAACTATTGAAATAGCAACAATTCAAAGAAAAAAATCTTAAAAGTGTGTATCCGGATAAACAAAAATGGGGGTTGGTGAGCGAAGCCCCCAGTCTTATTAAAGAAAGAAACATCCTCTAACAGGACAATTCAGTAATCAGGCAGGAGAAAAGCTGTTCATTGTATCTTTTAATTACTCCTCGGAAAAATGCCTTAGAGGGAGCATTTTTCAAAAGCAGTCTGTTACAGCATGGTCAGAATGGTCAGAGAAAATGATTTATCTATATATAAATCAATGTGTGTGTGTATGTATGTATGTATGTATGTTCCAGCATCACTTCCAAACGGCTAAAGCGATTTTCATGAAGCTTGTTTCTAAAAATACTGTAGGGTGAAAGCAACCCAAACTCACCCCGTTCTGGGTAGGGTGGGGGGTAATCTTCCGGTCATGTATGAATGTTATCATCCAGTTGACACTCGGAATGACCATGAGAGGGCGAACTGGAGGTGACTGCCAGCATTCTTTATGTTTGAGCACCACCTTGCACCTGTTGCTTTTGAAATTAAATAGAGTTGGCTGGTTCTGAGCGTCAACTGGATGATAACATACATACAAGACCGCAAGACAAACACATTGTTGAGTCTTCATTGTTTTTTTAATTTATTTTTGTTTTTAAAGTTGTGTTTTTTTTATTATATTTTTCTCAAACAATTAAAAACAAAAAAACACTTTATCTTCCTCCCGGGCAACACTGGATATTTCAGCTAGTATAAAATAAAAGTATGTTATATTCTGGTTCTTATTATACCTTTTGAGTTGCGCCACCACCATTTATATTTCTGTACGTACTTACTTATGCCCTCCACCTTCCGGGGTATGGGCCGCCAAAGGTAGATCTCCAGAGATTTCTGTCCTGGGCAATTCTTTCTAGTTGACTCTAGGTGTAGCCCATCCTTGTGATGTCTGCTTTGAGGTCACGTCGCCAGGTGTTTCTTGGATGGCCTCTGTTCCGCTTTCCTTGGGGGTTCCATCTAAGAGCCTGTCTGGTGATGCTAGTTTGCGGTTTACGTAGGGTATGCCCTATCCATCCCCATCTTCTCTTCCAGATTTCTGCTTCTACTGAAGGTTGGCAGGTCCTTCCCCATAGGTTGGTGTTACTGATGGTGTCTGGCCAGCGAATGTGGAGGATCTTTCTGAGACAGGTGTTGATGAATGTCTGGATTCTTCGGGTGGTGGTTTTAAGTGTCCTTCAGGTTTCGGCCCTGTACAACAGTACTGATTTCACATTGGCGTTGAACAGACTTGGTGGTCAAGGTCAGTTCTCTGGAAACCCAGATGTTCTTGAGCTGGATGAAGGCAGCTCTTGCTTTGCCGATCCTTGCATTGATGTCTGTATCTGTTCCACCCTCTGGTCAATGATGCTGCCCAGGTAGGTGAAGGACTGTATCTCCTCCAGAGAACTTCCATTCAGGCTGACTGGGTTGTTGCTGTTGGAGCTGTTCTTAAGAATCTTGGTCTTCTCCGTGTGGATGTTTAGTCCAACCTGTGATAATGTGGCTGCCAACACACTGGTCTTCTCTTGCATCTGCTGCTGACTGTGGGAGAGAAGTGCGAGATCATCGGCAAACTCTAAGTCTTTCAGTTGGCTCCACAAGGTCCACTGGATTCCATTCCTGCGTTCGCTGGTGGATGTCTTCATGATACAGTCGATAGTGATGAGGAAGAGGAACAGGGATAACATGCATCCCTGTCGGACTCCCGTCTTCACTTGGAAGCTGTTGGTAAGCTGCCCTCCATGGATCACTCTGCAGGTTATTCCCTCGTATGAGCTCTTGATCAGCTTGACCACCTTGGCTGGGATGCCGTAGTGCCGGAGGAGCTTCCACAGGGTCCCTCGATCCACACTATCAAACGCCTTCTCATAGACAACTGGTCCGTGCATTATCGATTCTGCCGGAAGCCTGCTTGCTCGTCTCATAGTTGTGGATCAACGACGTCCCTCATCCATTCTAGGAAGATCAGATTGAAGACCTTGCCTGGCACTGACAGAAGTGTGATGCCTCTGTAGTTGTTACAGTTACTGAGGTCCCCTTTTTTTGGAAGCTTGACTAGGTAACCCTCCTTCCAGTCAGTCAATATCTCTTCCTCCTCTCAGATCTTCTCGAAAAGGGGGTACAGCATCTCCACTGATGCTTCCAGATCTACTTTCAGGGCTTCTGCTGGTATGTCGTCCGGTACGGCTGCCTTTCCGTTCTTTGTCAGAGTGATGGCCTTCCTGATCTCTTCCCTGATCGGCTTACCACAATTGATGGGAAGATCTTTGTTGGCTGGGTTGATGTCTGGAGGGTTTGATGGTACTGGTCTATTCAAAAGCTCCTCAAAATGTTCAGCCCATCTATTCATCTGCTGCTCTAGTCCCATGATGACTTTTCCTTCCTTGTCTTTGGCAGGTTGCTCTGGCCTGTTGTACTTTCCAGATAGTTTCTTAGTTGTGTCATACAGCTGTTTCATGTTGCCGTTGTACACTGCCTGTTCTACTTCAGCTGCTAGTCAGTCTATGTAGTCTTTCTTGTCACTCCTAATGCTCATCTTCACTGCTATATGGGCTTCTGCATATTCCTTTTGGACCTTGGCTTTTGATGCCCTAGTCCTGGTGTTGTTGACTACCGCTTTGTTCTGTTTTCTCTCTTCTATTTTTCCCAAGGTCACAGCTGTGATCCACTCTTTGTGATGATGTTTCTTCATTCCGAATTTTGAAATTTCTGTGCATATCACAATTGTCCATTCTCGTTTATAGGCCATCTTCTAATTTCATAGTCATCCTTCAGTACATTTTGTATATTACATCAACCTTTCTTCTGGTTTCCTGGTGTGCCTGAACAGTTTTCTGACATTTAATAAGGTTACCCTAAAATTATTCTTCTACACACCTTACACCCAGATAAACAAGACATGAGCTGGGAGAACTTTTTGCCCGAGTTGAGCTGCGTCAGTAGTTGGATGGGATAACAGGCTGCTTGCTGCTTGTACTGTTTTTTTTTGTTCATTGTTTCGCCTTACACAGTTTCTCGTATTAGGAATTTGTTCGTTATTGCATACCCCCTGGGGGTCAGATAATAGGGTCAGCCATTGTACAGCGCTCCTGGAGCAATTGAAGATTAAGGGCTTTGCTCAAGGGCCCAACAGAATAAGGTCTCTTTTGGCAGTTTGATGCATTTACAAAACAAAGGATGCTAATGGAGAGTTGAGAACAAATTTAAGGTGGCCTGGGATTACAAGTTTTTTCGTAGGCTTCAGGGATTCTAGTTTTAATGACACCAAGTCACTGAACTGTGGTGAGTGAGTTAGAAACGTGATATATGACTAGTGACATGGAATTAGCATAGTGGAAGTAAGAACGGGTGTGTGTATAAGCTAACAGACTTTCAGATTGCCAATCCCACTAGATTTTTTTTTATCAGTCTCTTCCAGCTGAAACACCCTGTTTGTCCTCAACACAAGAAGAAGAATAATCAACATGTGATGGAATGCCTACATTCAAGACACACACACAAACGCACACTTGGCCAGTGGATCAATTTGTCACCCACTTGCCTTAAAGTATGTAGCTGGTCCATGAGAGTAAAACAAGAACACAAGACAACATGCAGAGTTCTCACATAAGATACACCAGTTGAAATTTAAACTGAGTACACACGGTGTAAGTAACAATTCTTCCCTCCTGTAAGGAACTGATAATGCAACACATGCTAATATACCTCTCTTAAAATATTATATAAAGCGTGGTAAATTCTTTGAAGACCAATAGCAACTATCTGAAAGTGTCCAGGCAGCAATTCCACATAAAAGAAAGTGGTAGAAGTAATCAGTGAAATAGACAAAAATAGAGATAAAAAGGTAAAAAGATAAAGTCATATACGGAGCTGCTGGAAAGGCTGCCACTTGGATGCGGCGCCGGAAAAGTTCAAAATGTATATATATATATATATATATATATATATATATATATATATATATATGTGCATCCACAAATCTCCATCAACTGCAAGATGCTATCCTATCAATATGGGCCAACATTTCTAAAGAATGCTTTCAGCACCTTGTTGAATCAATGCCACATAGAATTAAGGCAGTTCTGAAGGCGCAAGGGGGTCAAACACCGTATTAGTATGATGTTCCTAATAATCCTTTAGGTGAGTGTATATATATGTATGTGTATATGTGTATGCGTATATATGTATATGTATGTATGTATATATATACAGTGGGATGCAAAACTTTGGGCAACCTTGTTAATAGTCATTATTTTCCTGTATAAATCGTTGGTTGTTACGATAAAAAATGTCAGTTAAATATATCATATAGGCGACACACACCGTGATATTTGAGAAGTGAAATGAAGTTTATTGGATTTACAGAAAGTGTGCAATAATTGTTCAAACAAAATCAGGCAGGTGCATAAATTTGGGCACCACAAAAAGAAATGAAATCAATATTTAGTAGATCCGCCTTTTGCAGAAATTACAGCCTCTAAACGCTTCCTGTAGGTTCCAATGAGAGTCTGGATTGTGGTTGAAGGTATTTTGGACCATTCCTCTTTACAAAACATCTCTAGTTCATTCAGGTTTGATGGCTTCCGAGCATGGACAGCTCTCTTTAACTCACACCACAGATTTTCAATTATATTCAGGTCTGGGGACTGAGATGGCCATTCCAGAACGTTGTACTTGTTCCTCTGCATGAATGCCTTAGTGGATTTTGAGCAGTGTTTGGGTTGTTGTCTTGTTGAAAGATCCAGCCCCGGCGCAGCTTCAGCTTTGTCACTGATTCCTGGACATTGGTCTCCAGAATTTGCTGAAACTGAGTGGAATCCATGCGTCCTTCAACTTTGACAAGATTCCCAGTCCCTGCACTGGCCACACAGCCCCACAGCATGATGGAACCACCACCATATTTTACTGTAGGTAGCAGGTGTTTTTCTTGGAATGCTGTGTTCTTTTTCCTCCATGCATAACGCCCTTGTTATGCCCAAATAACTCAATTTTAGTTTCATCAGTCCACAGCACCTTATTCCAAAATGAAGCTGGCTTGTCCAAATGTGCTTGAGCATACCTCAAGTGGCTCTGTTTGTGCTGTGGGTAGAGAAAGGCTTCCTCTGCATCACTCTCGCATACAGCATCTCCTTGTGTAAAGTGCGCCGAATGGTTGAACGAAGCACAGTGACTCCATCTGCTGCAAGATGATGTTGTAGGTCTTTGGTGCTGGTCTGTGGGTTGACTCTGACTGTTCTCACCATTATTACGCTTCTGTCTATCCGAAATCTTTCTTGGTCTGCCACTTCGAGCCTTAACTTGAACTGAGCCTGTGGTCTTCCATTTCCTCAATATGTTCCTAACTGTGGAAACGGACTGCTTAAATCTCTGGGACAGCTTTCTGTATCCTTCCCTAAACCATGATGGTGAACAATCTTTGTCTTTAGGTCATTTGAGAGTTGTTTTGTGACCCCCATGTTGCTACCCTTCAGAGAAAATTAAAGGAGGAGGGAAACTTACAATTGACCCCTTAAATACTCTTTCTCATTATAGGATTCACCTGTGTATGTAGGTCAGGGGTCACTGAGCTTACCAAGCCAATTTGAGTTCCAATAATTATTTCTAAAAGTTTTGGAATCAATAAAATGACAATGGTGCCCAAATTTATGCACCTGCCTGATTTTGTTTGAACAATTATTGCACACTTTCTGTAAATCCAATAAACTTCATTTCACTTCTCAAATATCACTGTGTGTGTCTCCTATATGATATATTTAACTGACATTTTTTATCGTAACAACCAACGATTTATACAGGAAAATAACGACTATTAACAAGGTTGCCCAAACTTTTGCATCCCACTGTATGTATGTAAATGTATATATGTATGTATATGTATATATATATGTATGTATATACAGTAATCCCTCGCTATGTCGTGCTTGACTTTCAAGCTTTCACTCTATCGCGGATTTTAAATGTAAGCACATTTAAATATATATCACAGATTTTTTGCTGGTTCGCCGTTTTCTGCAGACAATGGGTCTTTTAATTTAGGTTACATGCTTCCTCAGTTTGATTGCCCAGTTGATTTCATACAAGGGATGCTATTGGCGGTTTGCTTAGAAGCTACCCAATCAGAGCATGTATTACATATTAACTAAAACTCCTCAATGCTATAAGATATGCTTCCCGCGGTGCTTGTTTGCTTCTCTCTATCTTTCTCACTCTCTCTGCCTGACGGAGGGGGTGTGAGCAGAGGTGCTGTTTGCACAGAGGACACGGACGCTCCTCTACAAAATGGCGCTTTATCGCGGTGCTTCTGTATACTTAAAAGCACGTATTGATTTTTTGATTGTTTGCTTTTCTTTGCGAGCGCTCTCTCTGACATTCTCTGCTCCTGACGGCGCTCCTTTATGACTGCGCTCCTTTGAAGATAAGATATGTTTGCTTTCTTTTATTTGTGAGAAAGAACTGTCATCTCTGTCTTGTAATGGAGCACAGTTTAAACGTTTGACTAAAGGGTGTTATTTCATGTCTAGAGGGCTCTAATAATGTTAACAGGGTGGGAGAGTTTATAAGGGCTTAAAATATATAAAATAACCATACAAACATATAGTTTCTACTTCGTGGATTTTCATCTATCGCAGGGGGTTCTGGAACGCAACCCCTGTGATCGAGGAGGGATTACTGTATATATGTATATGTATATATGTATATGTATATATGTATATGTATATATGTATATATGTATATGTATATATGTATATGTATATGTATGTATATATATATATATATATATATATATATGTATATATATATATATATATGTATATGTATATATATATATATGTATGTATATGTATATATATATGTATGTATATGTATATATGTATATATGTATATATGTATATGTATATATATATATATATGTATGTATATGTATATATATATATGTATGTATATGTATATATATATATGTATGTATATGTATATATATATATATATGTATGTATATATATATATATATATATATGTATGTATATGTATATATATATATGTATGTATATGTATATATATATATGTATGTATATGTATATATATATATATATATATGTATGTATATGTATATATATATTGTGGCAGTAGGGGGCAGTAGTGCACCCTCGAACCCTCAAGTACGACTCCCGAGACCAGGTAACAGTCCAAGACTCTTTTTATTTTCTACAGTGCAACAAGCACCTTCCACACTCTTCACAACTCTCTTTATCTGATAATAAACACACACTAATCTCTCCTCCTCGCCCAGACACTTTGCTCCTCTCCCACCCAGCACAGCTCAGTGTCTGGACTGAGGCACCGTCCTTTTATAGCCCCTGACCCGGAGGTGTTCCTGTCCCAGCAGTCCACAGTTCCTTATTCCTTCCGGTCAGGGCAATCAGTCCATTACTTCAACCCGGAGCACGCCATACCTTCCTGTCACGCGGACCGTGACATACTCCCGGGTCATAAGGCACAACAGAGCCCATAAGTCCCCCCACAGCGACTCCTGGTGGCGCCCAAGGTATCCAGCAGGGCTGTGTATAAACACCACAGAGTCCATAAGGCCCTGCTGGACCTCGGGGCATGATCCCGCTGTCGGGAGAGCTCCTCCTGTCGGCCTGGGGTGCGGACCGCCTCGGAAGCCGGCAGTCTTCCACAGTTCCCCCCCCTTAGTGACGACTTCTGGGGCGGAGCGTCCGGCCCCGAAAGGGACGTCCTCCTCCAGGAGGACGCCGTCATCCGGGCCTTGAATGCGTTGTCCCTGTCCTCGAGCGAACCTTGGAGGGACGGTGTACTTCCTGTCTCCCCGGGGACAATGGCGCCTCTCGTGGCCCGGTCGCCGGCAATTATAGCACCGACGGAGTCCTCCTGGCTGTTCCCCTCTGCGGGACCAAAAACATCTCGGGAACTCCGTCCAGCGTCGTCCCGCCCCTTCACCTGCCAGGGAAGTCATCATGGCCGCCTGGCGGCCCTCAAGCCTTCCTTCCATCCTGTTGGGAGACCCACCACTCCTTTTGGGGATCTCCCGCTTAATGTGGGCTTGCGCTCAGCCTGAGGCCCTCCATGGGAAGAGGAGAGCCTCTGTGCTGTCTGCACACCCGCTACCTTCCGCTTACTGGGAGCCGGCGTCATTTGCACCGTCCCGCACCGATGAACAGCACTATTCAGCTGCACCGGCACAAGCGGCGCATCCCCCGGCACTCCTACCACCGGCGCTACCCGCACTTAAGACCGGTCGGGTCCTGGTGAGCCGTACTGCCCGAAAAGCCACGCCACGCGCATGCCCCGGCTGTTTGCTCCAGTCCCGACCATTCAGTCATCGTGCCCCAGTCTCTTGTCGGGTACACAGTGCTTTGACACGCGCTACTCATTCTCAGCGGTGCCCGATCGCACTGTGTCCCCTTATTCTCTACGACACGGAGGGACTCACCTGTACTCCCGCATCGATCATCTCCGAGCTTCCAGCGCGCCGCTGCACAAAATCCTTCAGCGCCTTTACAGGTGCTGCTGCCGTCGCTCCTAGTTCCTCCACACGTTCCTTTAGCTCTTCGACACCCTGTAAGAAACGGTGCAGGGGCTCGAGGTATTTCTCGAGACCCTGTAAGTCTAAACAGTTAGTTATTACGGCCGGCTGCATTTTCGCTTCCGCGTTTTGCTTACCGCCCGGCCGGGAACCAATGAGCACGTCGCCCCCAGGCACGTGTTCCGCTGGGTCGCGCAAAGGCCCCTGGGAGTTGGAGTCCTCAGAGGGACGGCTGGCTACTACAAGCCGGCTGCGATCTGCCTTCTCCCTTACCGCGGCAGACTCGTCAACCACAACCCGTCCCTCTTTGTCGGTGGCTTTTTCTTTTCGGCGCGCCGCCTTCCTTCCCCTCGGACCCGAGGAGGCTCGGACCCGTCGGCGGACTCCGGGTTTCCTCCACCGTCCCGACATCCCCCGCGGGTGACCAGTCTGTTGTCACCAACCGCGGCTGTCTCTAGCCGCCTTTCACCGCGACTTTCCTTCTGGGAGCCGCGGCCATTTTGCCGAGGCATGAGGCCGTCATCAAGAGACGCCGCTGCAGTCCTCCCGGCGGACGTCTGCAAAACAGGAAAACAAAGACGGGACGTTGGGCGGTTTACCTGCAGCCGCCTCCGGCACGGTATGTGACACCCCCGGACCGTTTAAGAAGTCGATCGCCGGCATTTGTCCGTGTCCCGGTCGCCAGCGGCCCGGCTTGTTTGGCCCGTATCAGCGCTTTGTCTTCCTCGCTCCGGTCAGGAGGGTCCAGGACATCGCGGCGTCCGTCATGCCCTGCAGGCGGCTGGGACTGACCTTCTTTTTTCCCGTTTTCTTTCCCATGGCCCAGTAGAGCGGGATAGCACGCACTGTTGCCGCTTCCTTGGCAGCGGGTGGTGTTGTGCACCTCCGTGAAAAAATGGGGAATCGACCGAGGTTGTCTGCCCACACGAAATTTGTTTGTTATGCAGGTCCTCTGCCAACAGGCGGCCAGAGAATCCTGCCGACTTCGCCAGTGTGGCAGTAGGGGCAGTAGTGCACCCTCGAACCCTCAAGTACGACTCCCGAGACCAGGTAACAGTCCAAGACTCTTTTTATTTTCTACAGTGCACCAAGCACCTTCCACACTCTTCACAACTCTCTTTATCTGATAATAAACACACACTAATCTCTCCTCCTCGCCCAGACACTTTGCTCCTCTCCCACCCAGCACAGCTCAGTGTCTGGACTGAGGCACCGTCCTTTTATAGCCCCTGACCCGGAGGTGTTCCTGTCCCAGCAGTCCACAGTTCCTTATTCCTTCCGGGTCAGGGCAATCAGTCCATTACTTCAACCGGGAGCACGCCATACCTTCCTGTCACGTGACCGTGACATACTCCCGGTCATAAGGCACAACAGAGCCCATAAGTCCCCACAGCGACTCCTGGTGGCGCCAAGGTATCCAGCAGGGCTGTGTATAAACACCACAGAGTCCATAAGGCCCTGCTGGACCTCGGGGCATGATCCCGCTGTCGGGAGAGCTCCTCCTGTCGGCCTGGGGGTGCGGACCGGCCTCGGAAGCCGGCAGTCTTCCACAATATGTATATGTATATATATATGTATATATATGTATATGTATATATATATGTATATATATGTATATGTATATATATATATGTATATGTATATGTATGTATTTATATCCATCCATCCATCTATCCTCTTCCGCTTATCTGAGGTTGGGTCGCGGGGACAGCAGCTTAAGCAGAGAGGCTCAGACTTCCCTTTCCCCGGCCACTTCTTCCAGCTCTTCCGGGAGAATCCCAAGGCGTTCCCAGGCCAGCCGGGAGACATAGTCCCTCCAGCGTATCCTTGGTCTTCCCCGGGGCTTCCTCCCGGTTGGACGTGCCCGGAACACCTCACCAGGGAGGCATCCAGGAGGCATCCTGATCAGATGCCCGAGCCACCTCTGACTCCTCTCGATGCGGAGGAGCAGCGGCTCTACTCTGAGCCCCTCCCGGATGACTGAGCTTCTCACCCTATCTTTAAGGGAAAGCCCAGACACCCTGCGGAGGAACCTCATTTCAGCCACTTGTATTCGCGATCTCGTTCTTTTGGTCACTACCCATAGCCCATGACCATAGGTGAGGGTAGGAGCGTAGATCGACTGGTAAATTGAGAGCTTTGCCTTACGGCTCAGCTCCTTTTTCACCACGACAGACCGATGCAGAGCCCGCATCACTGCGGATGCTGCACCGATCCTCCTGTCGATCTCACGCTCCATTCTTCCCTCACTTGTGAACAAGACCCCGAGATACTTGAACTCCTCCACTTGGGGCAGGATCTCTCCCCCAACCCTGAGAGGGCACTCCACCCTTTTCCGGCTGAGGACCATGCTCTCGGTTTGGAGGTGCTGATTCTCATCCCAGCCGCTTCACACTCAGCTGCGAACCGATCCAGAGAGCTGAAGATCACGACCTGATGAAGCAAACATGACAACATCATCTGCAAAAAGCAGTGACCCAATCCTGAGTCCACCAAACCGGACCCCTTCAACACCCTGGCTGCGCCTAGAAATTCTGTCCATAAAAGTTATGAACAGAATCGGTGACAAAGGGCAGCCCTGGCGGAGTCCAACTCTCACTGGAAACGGGCTCGACTTACTGCCGGCAATGCGGACTAAGCTCTGACACCGGTTGTACAGAGACCGAACAGCTCTTATCAGGGGGTCCGGTACCCCATACTCCCGGAGCACCCCCCTCAGGATTCCCCGAGGGACAGGGTCGAATGCCTTTTCCAAGTCCACAAAACACATGTAGACCGGTCGGGCAAACTCCCATGCACCCTCCAGGACTCTGCTAAGGGTGAAGAGCTGGTCCAGTGTTCCGTGACCAGGACGAAAACCACACTGTTCCTCCTCAATCCGAGGTTCGACTATCCGACAGACCCTCCTCTCCAGAACCCCCGAATAGACTTTTCCAGGGAGGCTGAGGAGTGTGATCCCTCTATAGTTGGAACACACCCTCCGGTCCCCCTTTTTAAAGAGGGGGACCACCACCCCGGTCTGCCAATCCAGAGGCACTGTCCCGATGTCCATGCGATGTTGCAGAGACGTGTCAACCAAGACAGTCCTACAACATCCAGAGCCTTAAGGAACTCCGGGCGAGGTGGTGATCAGTTGACAGCTCCGCCCCTCTCTTCACCCGAGTGTCCAAGACATATGGCCGCAAGTCCGACGACACGACCACAAAATCGATCATCGACCTGAGGCCTAGGGTGTCCTGGTGCCAAGTGCACATATGAACACCCTTATGCTTGAACATGGTGTTCGTTATGTACAATCCATGACGAGCACAGAAGTCCAATAACAAATCACCGCTCGGGTTCAGATCGGGGGGGCCATTCCTCCCAATCACGCCCTTTCAGGTCTCACTGTCATTGCCCACGTGAGCACTGAAGTCTCCCAGCAAAACGAGGGAATCCCCAGAAGGTATGCCCTCTAGCAACCCCTCCAGAGACTCCAAAAAGGGTGGATACTCCAAACTGCTGTTCGGCGCATACGCACAAACAACAGTCAGGACCCTTCCCCCCACCCGAAGGCGCAGGGAGGCCACCCTCTCGTCCACCGGGGTAAACCCCAATAGACAGGCTCCGAGTCGGGGGGCAATAAGTATGCCTACACCTGCTCGGCGCCTCTCACCGGGGGCAACTCCAGAATGGTAGAGAGTCCAGCCCCTCTCAAGGAGATTGGTTCCAGAGTCCAAGCTGTGCGTCGAGGTGAGTCCGACTATATCTAGCCGTTACCTCTCGATGTCGCGCACTAGCTCAGGCTCCTTCCCCTTCAGAGAGGTGACATTCCGCGTCCCAAGAGCCAGTTTCTGTAGCCGATGATCAGACCGCCAAGGTCCCCGCCTTCGGCCACCACCCAACTCACACTGCACCCAACCTCCTTGGCCCCTCCCATAGGTGGTGAGCCCATGGGGAGGAGGACCCACGTTACCTCTTCGGGCTGTGCCCCATAGGTGCAGGCCCGGCCACCAGGCGCTCACCATCGAGCCCCACCTCCAGGCCTGGCTCCAGAGGGGGGCCCCGGTAATCCGCGTCCGGGCAAGGGAAAACGTCTTCCAAGGTTTTTATTCTTCATCAGAGGTTTATTGAACCGCTCTTTGTCTCATCCCTCACCTAGGACCAGTTTGCCTTGGGTGGCCCTACCAGGGGCATAAAGCCCCGGACAACATAGCTCCTAGGATCATTGGGACACGCAAACCCCTCCACCACGATAAGGTGACGGTTCAAGGAGGAGATGTATTTATATGTATATATATATATATGTATATGTATATATATATATATGTATGTATGTATGTATGTGTATATATATATATATATGTATGTATATTGTTGAAGTTGATCTGGACACAGACAGGCAAACACATTCATGTCACCCACAAACACGTTTATTTACAATATTTACAAACTATATGGTCACTAAGACCCACAGTCCGCAAGTGCACAAACCCCAAAGTCACAGTCCTGGCCACAATGCCTTTCTTCGGGCTGCCTCCACTCTCCTCTCTTGCCTCGTCCTCCTTCCACCCGACTGTAGCCTCGAATGAATGGAGACGGCCCCTTTTATATGGTTCCCGGATGAGCACCAGGTGTTCCTGGCATTCCTCCTCTGGCCACGCCCCAGCGTGGCGGAAGTGCCGGCTGTCCTCACGGCTGCTCTCCGGGCGCCGTCCTAAATCTTTCCCCCAGCACTTCCTGGTGTGGCGGAAGTGGTGGGGTAACAGGTCCCCATGGCATTGGGGCGCCTCCTAGCGGTGACCACGGGCCCCTACAGGGTGGAGCTTCCATGCCCTGTACCCGTGGCCCCCAGAACAACCCGGAAGGCAACCCCCACGTGATCCAGGGTGGGCACAGATCCACATCCGGTCCTGTGGTGTTATGGGTCCATAGCTCATTGAGCAAAGGCCATTCATTTTAAATAATCACCGCACCGAGGCGGCTTCGTGAGGGGGGCGTTGTTGTAGCGAGCCGCGGGGCAGTCGTCGATGTGGTCGTTTCTTACCGTGTGCACAGGTGAGGAACTGCCCATATTCGTGATTGCTCCCGTGGCTAATGCTACAGCTGTGATGGCCCCTCACGTTTTAAAAAGAAGCGCGAGTCGGTTGTGGGGGGTGTAAGAAACGATCGGAGAGAAAAAGGAAAGGAAAGAGGACGGAGGTTACAGGGAGCGAGGAAGCATGCGGTGCAGGAGAGACAGACACGTGGAGCGTGCGTGTGGTGAGCGCGCGATCAAGCGCTCATGGGCAGCTGCAAGGAAGCTGGGTGTTAGGCCGACACCCAGGCGCTTGAGTTGAGGTTGCTCCCGCTGAGCGACCATGTAGCGGGAGTGATCAGGTGAAAGCGACGGGCCGCAGAGAAGCCGAGGAAAGGCAGCGGAAGTCGGGAGGCTTGGTGGTGGAGTCCCCAATGTGTGCGTCCTGGTCATTGGTGGACATCAAGTCTCGGGAACTGGGATGAGTGCCATACCGGAGCCAGGGATCGGGAGGTCTCCAGTCTCGTGAAAGTGTAGAGGAGGGCAGCTGCAGAGAGCGTCTTGCCTGCTGCTTGGCCCATACGGGATAAGCAGGTGAGACGCTAATAAACGATGCACCGGATTTGTTTGTTGTTTTTTTAAGACTGCTTCCATAAGAAGATTTTAACCTCTGGTTTTTAAAGGATTGTTTTTTCTATTGGTATTGAATGAACTGCACTATTTATTGGAACACTGTTTTGCTTTGATGGACAGTTTTAAATAAAAGCACTTTTGCACTTTTTACCTTCCCCTTGCTGGAATTATTTGCCTCCACTGACTAGCTCACTCGGTTTCATTATCGACGGTGTTGGGTTCAAGGGTTCCCAAACATCAAAGGGAGTGTGGAGCCAGAACCCACATCGTCACAGGTCCCTCATGACGTCCCGGCCGGGTCAAGGCCCCTGGCATCCCTGACAATATGTATATGTATGTATATGTATATATGTATGTACAGTGGTGTGAAAAACTATTTGCCCCCTTCCTGATTTCTTATTCTTTTGCATGTTTGTCACACAAAATGTTTCTGATCATCAAACACATTTAACCATTAGTCAAATATAACACAAGTAAACACAAAATGCAGTTTTTAAATGATGGTTTTTATTATTTAGGGAGAAAAAATCCAAACCTACATGGCCCTGTGTGAAAAAGTAATTGCCCCTTGTTAAAAATAACCTAACTGTGGTGTATCACACCTGAGTTCAATTTCGTAGCCACCCCAGGCCTGATTACTGCCACACCTGTTTCAATCAAGAAATCACTTAAATAGGAGCTGCCTGACACAGAGAAGTAGACCAAAAGCACCTCAAAAGCTAGACATCATGCCAAGATCCAAAGAAATTCAGGAACAAATGAGAACAGAAGTAATTGAGATCTATCAGTCTGGTAAAGGTTATAAAGCCATTTCTAAAGCTTTGGGACTCCAGCGAACCACAGTGAGAGCCATTATCCACAAATGGCAAAAACATGGAACAGTGGTGAACCTTCCCAGGAGTGGCGGCCGACCAAAATTACCCCAAGGCGCAGAGGCGACTCATCCGAGAGGTCACAAAAGACCCCAGGACAACGTCTAAAGAACTGCAGGCCTCACTTGCCTCAATTAAGGTCAGTGTTCACGACTCCACCATAAGAAATAGACTGGGCAAAAACGGCCTGCATGGCAGATTTCCAAGGCATAAACCACTGTTAAGCAAAAGAACATTAGGGCTCGTCTCAATTTTGCTAAGAAACATCTCAATGATTGCCAAGACTTTTGGGAAAATACCTTGTGGACTGATGAGACAAAAGTTGAACTTTTGGAAGGCAAATGTCCGTTACATCTGGCGTAAAAGGAACACAGCATTTCAGAAAAGAACCTCATACCAACAGTATAATATTGTGGTGGTAGTGTGATGGTCTGGGGTTGTTTTGCTGCTTCAGGACCTGGAAGGCTTGCTGTGATAGATGGAACCATGAATTCTACTGTCTACCAAAAAATCCTGAAGGAGAATGTCCGGCCATCTGTTCGTCAACTCAAGCTGAAGCGATCTTGGGTGCTGCAACAGGACAATGACCCAAAACACACCAGCAAATCCACCTCTGAATGGCTGAAGAAAAACAAAATGAAGACTTTGGAGTGGCCTAGTCAAAGTCCTGACCTGAATCCAATTGAGATGCTATGGCATGACCTTAAAAAGGCGGTTCATGCTAGAAAACCCTCAAATAAAGCTGAATTACAACAATTCTGCAAAGATGAGTGGGCCAAAATTCCTCCAGGCTGTAAAAGACTCATTGCAAGTTATCGCAAACACTTGATTGCAGTTATTGCTGCTTAGGGTGGCCCAACCAGTTATTAGGTTCAGGGGGCAATTACTTTTTCACACAGGGCCATGTAGGTTTGGATTTTTTTCTCCTAAATAATAAAACCATCATTTAAAAACTGCATTTTGTGTTTGCTTGTGTTATATTTGACTAATGGTTAAATGTGTTTGATGATCAGAAACATGCAAAAGAATAAGAAATCAGGAAAGGAGCAAATAGTTTTTCACACCACTGTATATGTATATATTTGTATATGTATGTATATGTATATGTATATATATGTATACAGTGGTGTGAAAAACTATTTGCCCCCTTCCTGATTTCTTATTCTTTTGCATGTTTGTCACACAAAATGTTTCTGATCATCAAACACATTTAACCATTAGTCAAATATAACACAAGTAAACACAAAATGCAGTTTTTAAATGATGGTTTTTATTATTTAGGGAGAAAAAAAATCCAAACCTACATGGCCCTGTGTGAAAAAGTAATTGCCCCCTGAACCAAATAACTGGTTGGGTCACCCTTAGCAGCAATAACTGCAATCAAGCGTTGCAATAACTTGTAATGAGTCTTTACAGCTCTGGAGGAATTTTGGCCCACTTATCTTTGCAGAATTGTTGTAATTCAGCTTTATTTGAGGGTTTTCTAGCATGAACCGCCTTTTTAAGGTCATGGCATAGCATCTCAATTGGATTCAGGTCAGGACTTTGACTAGGCCACTCCAAAGTCTTCATTTTGTTTTTCTTCAGCCATTCAGAGGTGGATTTGCTGGTGTGTTTTGGGTCATTGTCCTGTTGCAGCACCCAAGATTGTTACAGCTTGAGTTGACGAACAGATGGCCGGACATTCTCCTTCAGGATTTTTTGGTAGACAGTAGAATTCATGGTTCCATCTATCACAGCAAGCCTTCCAGGTCCTGAAGCAGCAAAACAACCCCAGACCATCACATTACCACCACCATATTTTACTGTTGGTATGATGTTCTTTTCTGAAATGCTGTGTTCCTTTTATGCCAGATGTAATGGGACATTTGCCTTCCAAAAGTTCAACTTTTGTCTCATCAGTCCACAAGGTATTTTCCCAAAGTCTTGGCAATCATTGAGATGTTTCTTAGCAAAATTGAGACGAGCCCTAATGTTCTTTTGCTTAACAGTGGTTTGCGTCTTGGAAATCTGCCATGCAGGCCGTTTTTGCCCAGTCTCTTTCTTATGGTGGAGTCGTGAACACTGACCTTAATTGAGGCAAGTGAGGCCTGCAGTTCTTTAGACGTTGTCCTGGGGTCTTTTGTGACCTCTCGGATGAGTCGTCTCTGCGCTCTTGGGGTAATTTTGGTCGGCCGGCCACTCCTGGGAAGGTTCATCACTGTTCCATGTTTTTGCCATTTGTGGATAATGGCTCTCACTGTGGTTCGCTGGAGTCCCAAAGCTTTAGAAATGGCTTTATAACCTTTACCAGACTGATAGATCTCAATTACTTCTGTTCTCATTTGTTCCTGAATTTCTTTGGATCTTGGCATGATGTCTAGCTTTTGAGGTGCTTTTGGTCTACTTCTCTGTGTCAGCCAGCTCCTATTTAAGTGATTTCTTGATTGAAACAGGTGTGGCAGTAATCAGGCCTGGGGTTGGCTATGGAAATTGAACTCGGGTGTGATACACCACAGTTAGGTTATTTTTTAACAAGGGGGCAATTACTTTTTCACACAGGGCCATGTAGGTTTGGATTTTTTTTCTCCCTAAATAATAAAACCATCATTTAAAACTGCATTTTGTGTTTGCTTGTGTTATATTTGACTAATGCTTAAATGTGTTTGATGATCAGAAACATTTTGTTTGACAAACATGCAAAAGAATAAGAAATCAGGAAGAGGGCAAATAGTTTTTCACACCACTGTATATATGTATATGTATATATATGTGTATATGTATATGTATATATATGTGTATATATATATGTATATGTATATATATGTGTATATATATATGTGGCCTGTACTACACGCCAGCGACTTCGCATCTTTGCCACTAGTGTTGTGAAGTGGGGGCCTGAATGCACCCTGATGAGGCACGGTCACTTCTCCGAAGCCCCCTCTTAAATGGTGATGCAATGGGAAACCAATAGTTTATTTTTTTTAACCCCCTCTTTGCTCAATCAGGTGCTGCCATGGCAAGTGTTCTGCATCTTACGCTGCGCTTCGAACATTAAAAGGCTGTACAGCAGCTGTCTTTGTCACCTACTCTTTGTCTTTTATTTCTGACCCCAGGCGTGGTTAAATCTGTTGACACAAATTCTTGTCTCGTGGGATGTGAGTTCTTGATATTTTAGTTTCTAATTTTAAAAGGGAATAAGAATCTGAAAGTCTAACAACATCATATTAAAGTTTGATAAATTCTGAAAAGAGTGATACCAAACATATATGTGTAGGTTTTAAAATAAGCCCGATTTAAAGCATGACAAAAAAGTCACATAATATCGTTGCACAAAATCGTTGCACTTTTAGGCTTAAGATTTTGTATGTTTATAATAGATATAATTTGTACATATTCATACCTGTTCATGTACCTGTTTATATGTTTAGACTTGTTCCAATGCTTCTTGACTGTCTCCATTCAAATCCTGTTATAGCAAATACTGAAGTACTGGAATTTTCTGTGTAATGAATACATTTTGTTGGCCTGGACAGACCCTCATACACCATCATGTTTAACGGATTTATTTTTAACAAAATGTATATTTCAGTATAGTGAATGTTTTTGCAGCCAAAAATGGCCACCAAAGGTAATAATGTGATGCAAAAAATACTTAATGCCAAGCCTATACCGAGTCGTGGGAACCCTGCAACAGGCTCTCTATTTCTTGTTACACCAAAAGAAAGTGACGGTCTTTTGCGAAATTTCCAGTCTCGACAAGGCTCAAGAGTGTAGGCGTTACATTATATACATAGCTGAATTCAGAGTCACTGCTCCATTGACCATCTGTGTGGACAGTTGTGTCATGTTTGGATACCGTACAGTTTGAGTTTCATAGCGATTCTCAAAGTTTTTTTTGCATTGAGCATAAAAAGTGAGAAACAGCATCAGTTTAAGATTTTTTTTTTGCAGTTTAAGAAGTGCTGTTTTTTTATAAAGGTATTGTCAAGCTTGGGTCACTGATTTGCAGAAGACAGTGTAAGGTGAGTCCAGGTTTTCAAGGAAAATACAGGTACTTTATTACTGTATTGAGAAGGCAGGTAGAGTCTCAAGACATCATTCAAGATATGAACTGTTACTTCAGCACGCAAGAACACGAGATAGTAGCTGCGACACAGGGATAATAATCCTGCTTTAGATCCCACCGTCTGATTAGAAAAACACCAGTGGTTCAGAGTCACTGCTGTGCAGACAAAAAGAGTGTGAGGAACGGCATGTCAAAGCCTGGTGTTAAATATTGTAAACATCATGTGAGAAGTATGTTACATGGTAAGCCTGATCCTGCAGAGGATAACCAATTACTTTGTCCGTGATTAACTGTTTACCAGTTGCAGCATATCAGCTGTATGAGCCGCTGCCGTTATAGATGGCAAATCCCTGGTGACTCCAGTCACAATAGTATACGTATTTTTCCCCATATTCGTTATAACAAAATATTTTTATGGTCCCGTGAATTTGCTTACAATGGGATTCCACCTGTATATATTTGCTCTATTTACTAAGTAATATATTATCTGTAAATATAAGACTCCAAATATACTTTTTGTCTTTTACGCACTGATTATGTTTTATTTTCCTTTAATCTTAGGTTGCACATTATTCTTTTATGAAATTGATGACCGATCAGGAATTGACCAAAGCAGCATCCCAAAACATGCAGTTTGGGTTGAAAATAGTATTGTCCAAGCTGTTCCTGAGCACCCCAAGAAAGATTTTGTTTTTTGCCTCAGTAATGTACTTGGTGATGCATATCTTTTCCAGGTTTGTATGTTTGAGATTACCATGGAAGTTTATAAATAACAACATACAATTACTGTTTGTATTTTGTTTCTGAGATTCAGACAATAAAGCTACAAAACCATGTTCAAATTATGTTGCATAGAAATACTTGTGTAATATTTTTATATTTGTTAAATTAGCCAGTATCCTTTCTAGTTTTTAGATTTTCCAGAATACTGTTTGTCATACATTTTCACTTATGCTAGACACTTTTACATTGAAACTTTTGTGTTGTGTTTTCCAGGTATAGCAGATACTCTGAGGTCTAACAATGTGTTTAGCAACTGTAGCATTTATTCTCTTTAATGTCATTTTATTTTTATTAACAGACTTGTAATCAAACTGAGCTAGAGAACTGGATAACTGCAGTTCACTCTGCCTGTGCAACTGAAGTAGCAAGACAGCATCATAAGGAAGACACAGTGAAGATGCTAAAAGCAGAGATCAAGAAACTAGAACAAAAAATTGATATGGATGAAAAGATGAAGAAGATGGGAGAAATGCAGCTTTCTGCCGTATCTGATTCAAAGAAAAGGAAGACCATTTTGGAACAGGTAAAATCAGATTAACTCTAATCTCTAAATTTACAGTAAAAAAGAAAGT
Organism: Polypterus senegalus; assembly: GCF_016835505.1. Classification (NCBI taxonomy): domain Eukaryota; kingdom Metazoa; phylum Chordata; class Cladistia; order Polypteriformes; family Polypteridae; genus Polypterus; species Polypterus senegalus. The sequence continues at coordinate 162,137,095 of NC_053155.1, forward strand.
TGTTGTGCCACACTGTATAACATGTTGACCCTAACCCTAACACATAAAGATTATAATGTTGCCCTTTGTGTTGTAGAATTCAAAAATGTTAGAGAAAGAAACTTATCCTCTACCAGGGCAAGTCTGATAAAAACCTTTTAACACTAGAATTACCAAAGCCTACGAATAAACTCGTAAATCTGTAAATACATTGTTAAAACAGAAACATTTTTCATATCTATACTAATAAAAGGCAAAACCCTCACTGACTGACTGACTGACTGGGTGACTGACTCATCACTAATTCTCCAACTTCCCGTGTAGGTGGAAGGCTGAAATTTGGCAGGCTCATACCTTACAGCTTACTTACAAAAGTTAGGCAGGTTTCATTTCGAAATTCTACGCGTAACGGTCATAACTGGAACCTACTTTCGACCATATATACGCCCATAGCCTGCAGCTCGGTCACCGTGTGAGGCGGAGTTGCGTCCCGCATCATCACACCTCCCACGTAATTGAGTGCCTGCCCATATAAGGTAAATATTCATGGGTGAAGGACTGTGCTTATGTAAATGAAGATGAGATGGTCTAGTGTTTGGCACAAACTCAGCGAAAGTGCGAGAGAAACTTTTAAGTGCCGGTTCTTAGCTAACATTAAATAAAGCCGTGGATATCGCAAGATCAAGAGAGCGGCTCACGTGAACTGACTGTAAACGCAGTACATAGAAAACAAGGAAGAGCTCCAAAGAGCGCTGAACAAAAAACGCATTACACAATTGAGAAGGCAGCAAAAGAATATGAAGCGAGTGACGCATACAAGCATATTCATAAGTGCAGCTTTGTAAAAATAAGGTATTTTACATCTATACTCATTGCTTCAGCTTCACTTAAATTTTTTAAATGAGTTGAATAAGAGTATACTAATGACCTTGCATGTGATGTTAAATTTAATTCAAAATTAATTAAAAACTGTATGGCAATAATTTGCATAATATGAAATCACAGTTTTAATTTTTGCATTCTGACAGTAAATTTTGAGCAAATCTTAACCATGTAAAATATATCTATGTAAAAAAATTGATGTAATTGTAACTTTTTCAATTAGGACTCTAAGGGCTCATTTATACTTCACGCTCAGAATGCGTACGCGCCTGCATCATGGCTGCCACGCGTTCCCAGCGTTCATTTCACACATCCTCTGAGCAGGTCCGCAACGCGTACGCGAGTTACAGTACCAGCAAAACTTCAGGGGGCGCAGTGTGCTAAAAGTTGGAATGTGACGTCATTGTCTCTGTTTACTATCTACATGTGACAGAAAGCTGCTTTGCGGATCCTATGGGGATCGATGTGCGTGCTTCGCTGTTTAATGAATGGTTCGATGTAGTGAAGCAAAATGCTAACATACAGATGCATTCGTGGTGCTTTTATATTCAAGCGTTGCATATTCCCGATCGTAATGTCACAATGCATTTTAAAAGTCTCACATAACATCTTTTGTGCCGTCTTTTTTTGCAACTTCACAACAGCAACATAATGTATAGAGCTGTATTTGAGCCACTGAGAATAAAATAAAGGACATGATGAAAACGTGTAATTTGTGATTAAAGTGGAAATTTTGGCTTTAATCTTGAATTGTCCACTTTAACCTCGTGGTTTACTTTATCATTAAAGCAGACGGTCATAAATGTCATCCCAGTTTTTAATTGCTACGAGCTTCTTGGACCTGACAGCTGCTGCAAGCAGCAATAGATCACCACACAGAACAAATTAAATGTATGATATTCCAACTCTCTGCACATTTAGAATCTTTAGATTCATACTTGATATTACTTTCATGATGAAATTCATTAAAGTGTGTATGTTACTTTTTACATATAATTTAGTTTAAATAATGAATACTGTTAATAATTACACACATGGGGGGGACACGGTGGTGGAGCGATAGCACTGCTGTCTCGCAAGGAGTTATGTTGCTGGTATTTCCTGCTTGTATTCCACACTGTGCTCCGTTTCCTTCTAAAGATATGCAGATTTGGGGATTTGGTACCGCTAAAATGACGCTAGTGTATGTGTGTGCTTGCATTCACCTTGCGATGAGCTGAGACCTCGTCCAGGGATTATTTTTCAGTCGTGTCCAATTCTTGCTGGAATGGACACATCCTTGGATTTATGGATTTAATCAATAAACATCCTTTTCAGAGATATTGCGGTAAGGTGTTATCGGAATTTAATGAGTGTTCTAGGCAATTCACAACACAGAGAAGCTGAACATGTTCTCACCGTGATAATATCTCGCACTGCCACCTGGTGGATTCCTCCAGATTTACGTAAAGTACGCGCGCAAGTATGAACACTACAACGCTTGCGTAGCAGAAGCGTCCGCTGCAGCATGCGTCGCGTCGTGTAAAGTATAACTCCGGCCTAAGACTTCAACGGAATAAAATTTTCTCTTATTTATGAAGTGGGTTTCATTTCACAGTAATCCATTTAGAATAACACCCAATGGAATATCACTGCTTCATTAACAATATATCGTTCAATATATTCTTACATTGTATTGGTGGCAGTTTGCCTTACCTTACTCACATAGTATAGCACAATGGGAAAAGTATTCTTAATCTACTTAAGAGGAGCTCTAGAATTTGGGAGAGAATTACTAAAGTTGTTCTTAATTAATTATGTTGCTACACTTTTAGAATGCTTCAGTATCACTAAATAATTACTTAATATCAATCTTTTGATTTCCTTACTTCCTAGATGGGTAAGGAAAGGGATGTCAGATTTCACTTAAGTAAGATGCAGCACTGTATATCTTACAGACCTATACTATACTTGTTGTAATTTAAGTTGTAAAATCAGGAAGAATAGAAAAATCATCTCATATTAAATACATGTGAGAGACATTTACATTTACATCTTGCTTGCCTTTACGTTCTGGCAGAAATCAATCCTTCTTGTAATGGTTGACTTAATCATCTTGCAGTCTGATATGAGGAGACTTCCCTTATCAGCTATTTGAATATATTTAAATAATGTTCATTTTTCTCTGAGTTGGTCATTTTCTGAAGAGGTTCTGTGAATGCAACTGCTTAGAGATTTCTGATTAATTTGTCACATTCTAAGTGCACATTCTTGCAATTGTACAGAGGTTGCTTCATACATATAATTCTGTTGAAAAGTTAATACTTGCACCAATAATGGCAATTAAGTCTCAATGTTTAATCTCCACCATTATTATGAATAGAATGTGCTTTATTTTTAACTAGTAGTAGCCCCCAATGTCATATATGTCTGAGCAGTGTAATACTAGGAGATAACTTCTTTACTTCTCAGACTTCTTATACACCTTACATAAATGTGTACAACATAAAGTAAGTCTGAGCAGCCAGAATTATAAAATTGAGATTTGGCATATATATCTGTTCTGTAAGACTTGCGTCTTTAAATCTTTCCAGTGTCATAGGTAATAAACCCATAATTACATCCTCCCTTTAATTATAATTCACTTTTAACCAGCAGTGCAGTGTTTACAGAATACCAAAAATAAATAAATTAAGAAAACAACAAAAAATTTACATTTATATAGTACACATTAATTTAATAGTCAAGAAATTCAATACAAAACAGTCTATTCAAATAAGTGTGTAGACTATTTTCCTGCAGCTGTAAGTGGATGTAAAGTTTCTATTAGGATGCTAATTCTGTTGAAAGAATCTGTAGTATTCACATTATATTATTTATACTACAAATTGTTTGCTTCGATTTGCTTGCAAATCATTGAAAGAAGAATTCTTAACTGCTTGCAAATGATTCTGAAAAAACTAATAACGGATATGCTTTATTGTTTATCAAGAGTCAGCAGGTTCTGCTGTCAGAATTATGATCTTTGCTCTGTGTATTGCAGTGCACACTAACTACTGTGTATAATGTCAGTTTCAAAAGACTAGTCACACTAATAATGAGAAAACACAGTATATTGTACACCATTTTCTATGCACTTCTGTCTTTTACAGTAATATGACCACATTGTAACATTTCTTCATGCTAGTCTGTGTAGTACATTTTCATTATGAAAATGTGCTATGATTGCTTGCTATGGTTGACAAACATCTGATGGCTACTTTTGTATGTCCACACACTGGAGCAGTCAATACTGGTTATGCAAAGCCAATGGAAAGTAAAAATTGATCGGTAGTCTGCAGAAGTTGATAACAGTTGTTGAACTGAATTTTTTTGAATGCTTAAGACTATTTTACTTTTTTTCCTTTGATTAATTTTACACCCTTACTGTTTGTGTTTAATTTCTTTTCCTGTTATTATTTTTGTACTGTGGATAGATGTACTTCCAGGTGTGGTAGTAATATAACATCTTATTAAAGAAAGAAACATCTCTAACAGGACAAATCCGTTATCTGGCAGGATAAGAGCTATTCATTGTATCTTTTAATTACTCCTCGGCAAAATGCTTTAGAGAAAGCATTCTTCAAAAGCAGTCTGTTACGGAATGGTCAGGATGATCACCGAAACAAAGAATAGAGGTTAATTTTATAAACTATTGAACTTACATGCAGTGTCAATTAATGCAAACATTTACTTTGGTTGGTTTGTTGGTTTACACCCAAATGACTTATATAAAATAAGTCTATTATATTATACACTTAGTCTGGACTAAGAAAAACATGCAATTTGAAACTGTAACAAATTTAAATGCATGTCTAATGTACTTGTTTGTTAAAACATTGGAGAGCAAGTAATGCCAGGGTCCAATAAATTCAGTCCTGGATTGTCACAGTGACTGTAAGTGTTTACTCCAAAACAGTTTTTTATTTGCCAATAGCAGAACTTATTTTTTAAAACATAGCTTTCATCACACCACAGCAGGCCTTTCTTATATTGTTGATTTAACTGTTTAAGTAATCTGTTGCCGAGAGATGATTAGTATTTCTCACTTCTTCCCATTTTGTCTAGATTTCTTTTCAAATATTTTCATTAAACAGATGTTTCAGGATTAAAACACACAGGGATTAATGGATGTGTCCAGGAAATTTGATGAACTGTTGGTATTTTATCATTTGCACCTTACCTTGTTACTCGTCTACTAGTTAAGCAGACAAGAAGAAATTAAAAGCAGTGAATGATGCTGTTTGAAAGTAAACTAGCCCATACCAGTATATCCTGCTGTCTGTGCAAGAAGGCTGTAATATTGGACGAGTGCACTTCACTTACGGCTGTAAGCGTAAAAAAATATCTTGTGGAATTATATGTTCCTATATATACTAAATGGGGCGGAGTGATGGCTCTGAGGCTAAAGATCTACACTGGTATCCCCAAGGTTACCAGTTCGAATCCCCATCACTGCCAAAAGAGATCCCACTCTGCTCCAGGGGCGCTGACCCTGCGCTCTGACCCCAAAGGGTATGCGAAAACTAACAAATTCCTAATACAAGGAAATAAACAACAAACAAAATACTAGTTACTTGTATGCTTAACTACTTGTATAAATACCTGTATGCCTACATAACTCCTTGAAATACATAACATACCTAAGCAGAAAATGCTTCCATCTACAAAATATTTTGAGAAAGCACTGCCTTCATTGGGAATTTGTTTATCTTACTTTTCAGTATCAAGAGGTCAGGTCATGTTGGGGAGCATGCATCAGTACAGTGTGTTGCTGCACCCACCACACAATAAAACAGCTTGGGATCCTAGTTGGCAACCCCCCAGGCAGACACGTGGTCCAGTCCATTTCTTCGGAAATGACCCTTTATCTGCCGCAGCCAAATGTTATGTGGGTGTTCTTTTGGCTTGGTCCAGCCACTCAGGTCCTGAAAAATTAGAAACCTGCGAGCTGGATCACCCTTGTAACCCAGATGGAAGGACACAATACTTTCAATGTCTGCTAGGTGTGCTAAACACGATGTTCTCCTTTGTGGAATCCGTTAAGGGAACCTGCCAGTATCCCTTTGTCATATCAAGGGTGGTCAGGAATTTAGCATGTCCTAGCCATTCGAGTAGGTCGTCCATGCCACGGCATTGGATAAGTATTGACTCATTAGACCTGGTTAAGCTGACGTCCTTGCAAAACCTCAAACTTCCGTCAGACTTTCCGACCAATACGATAGGGCTAGACCAGGGACTATGACTCTCCTCTATCACACCTTGTTCCAGGAATCGCCGAGATGGCTGCTTCTAGCTCTTGGCGTTCAAGGGTGGTCAAATCTGGACTGAAGGTAAGGTCGGATTTGCGAGCGAAGAATGAACGGGGCTGTCCAGAGGAGGGATCGGAATCCCTATCCCTTCATGGATTCAACAAGTTGACATGGTATATCGCTCAGTCAATGATTTGGTTGGTTAACCAAATAGTCTGCAAGCCCCTTTCTCTCCTTAACCTCATAAAGGCCTTGCCAATGGGCCACAAGTTTAGAGTGGGAGGTAAGAATGAGGACTATGACATGATCACCTGGTCAGAACTCCCGTAGAGATTTTCGATGGTTGTAACAGAGGGCCCGAGCTGCTTGCACTTTTTCCAAGTGACTTTTGAGGATAGGCCGAATTTTACCAAATCTATTGCATAATTGCATATTCTAATGTGTTTTTTGAAGGGAGGCCTCTTCCTCCCAACTTTCCTTTAGAATATCTAATGTGCCCTGAGGTTGTCGCCTGTACAATAACTTTTAGCGAGAAGATAGTAGAGGCTTGTGGGACCAGTATGCAAAAAGAATGAGAGGGAAGAGTTGATCCCAGTTCCTTCCGTCCTTACTGAGCACCTTATGAAGCATCTGTTTCAGGGTCTGATTGAACCACTCCAGTAAACCATCGGTTTGAGGATGATACACTGAGGTTTTTAAATGTTTGATTCTCAGTAATTTAGCTGTTTCCCTGAATGTTTCCGAGGTGAAGGGCGTCCCTAGATCCGCAAGGTTTTCTTTAGGTATGCTGACATGCGAGAAGACCACTACTAATTCCCGTGTGATAGCCTTAGTAGTAGCTGAGCGCAGCAGAACAGCTTCAGGATATCGGGTGGTATAATCCACCAGGACCATAATATATTTATGGCCCCAGGGCGAGGGTTCCAGGGGTCCCACCAGGTCAACGCCAACATGTTTGAACGACACATCAACTAGGGGTAAAGGAACGAGAGGAGCAAGGTCCCTTTATGGATTCTGCCACAGTTGACATTCCGGGCAGGACATGCAAAAGCAGCGGACCTCCTCATTGATTCCTGGCCAAAAAAATCGGCGCTTTATACACTTGAGAGTCTTTTCGCAGTCTCTGTGCCTCTGTAGATCCTTTGCTTACCACAGGACGATGGCCACTGCCGGCTAGAAGGTCCCCGGGTTTACTCCGTAGGGTGGCGACGGAACGGTGAGCTAGGGACACAAGATCATCTGGGTTCACAGGGGTTCCTGTCATTTTCCCCTGGGTAGGTCTCCCCATTTACAGTTTGTATGATCTCGATTAACAAGACCATATTCTTGATTAGCCGACCCCAGGCTAATCCTCATGGCTTGAGGAACATCCGGCAGTTGGGGATAAAACTCCCACTGCATCACTGTCCTTGCCTGCCAACCTGGGATACTCCCACATTCACCAGGGTTCTTTCCTTTTGTGGGGGCTTTTGGAGCGGACCATTCACCCGGGAGCCCATAGTCAGTACTGCATGTGTACCTTTCTGACCCCGACCCTATGCTCTTCGTCCACATACCCAGGGTTTTTTAACAGACTCTGGGGTCAAAGTGCACCTCAGGTTCCCTCCACCAACACCAACTGACCTCACCATGGGACCTCAGGAATGGTAATCTCCCACCTGTTTCCGGTTGCTTGGATGGTGTGTCCAGGCTCCTCTAAGAGTTCTCTCCTGGTTCTTTAAGGAGTCCATCCTGCCGACTATGTCATTGTGAAAGAAACAGCTGGATACACAACAAAGGTTTGGGGCAGCCACCTGTATAGTGTACCTGGCTGCAAAAGGTTTTAAAGTAGCATAAAATGTATAGGCTAGAGTCCAAAACAGAACTGATTATGTATAGAAGATAAGGGGTGTTTATAGGTGGTTCATAGGAAGTGAGGTCCTCGGGGCCGGGACTGGGACAGCAAGGATTTCTCGTATTTGGTCTGCGGACAGAAAAGAGAGAGGTTTAATGCACTCCGCTGCCCCCTGGCCTGGAATGGAATTGGCGTTTCCTGGTCCCTTTGGTTGTCTCCCAAGCGCACGTGTGTAACAACAGGCAGTACTTGGGTTTGCATTTTGAACTGGACAGCTGTGAGGGAGCCATGCTCACTTATCAGTATACTGTAGCAGACTGTTACTGTAAAAGAAACCATTTGTAATAATTGTAATTTTCATTAGAATGTTCATGGACTAGAGGAACATTACTGCAGACGTCCCACTAAGATGCTAGCTTTATAAAGTTGAAAGACTGCAAGTCATCCATCCTCCTTTAATGTTGCTTTCCTGAAAATGAGCCTAGGCCTAAATTAATTTAATTTAAATTGATTTTTGATGCCGGTGTAAAGATTGTAATAAAAACGTTGTTATAAACACTGTCTCACAAAAAACGAAGCAGGTTTGTATTTTATTTAATTAATACGTCCAGCAAAGACAACTCTAAGCCTTACTGTGCACTAAAAGCCTTTCTTAAAACCTTTGACAAGGACAATGAAAAATTTGCCGATAGGCCTTTTTTGTTTCCCAAGTATATTGCGTCTGGCCTCTGTGGGGATCCACTTCATATTGGATTAAGTCACCACAAGTAAGTTGTTCTAGTTGGACATCAAGATCTGAGCTTTATAATTTAAGAAGCATGATCAAAGATAACAATAGCATTATATTAACAAGGTTCAAGTGAAGGTAGTATTATTATCTTCACACACAGTGTACTGGTGAGAAAACAATATTGTCTTGCATGTGACTTTAAAAATTTCCATAGGTCAACGAGGTTACAATGCAAAAACTTGTTAATATGGATCTCCACCCAATGAAGAAGGCCAAATGGTTACAGAGCTCGGTCAAGTATGATTCTTCACATACAATATAACATCAACTTACCCCTAAGAATTGGAAAACCTGTTTTTGCTAGTGTAACCAATTGCCAGCACCGCTAAGCCCCAAACCCAACAATGACCAACACGCTAAAAGGTTTGAATAATTGATTTTTTTTTGACATCATACACCATAAGGTGCATACTAATTCTATGTGAGCAGGAACACTCAGTAAAACTGAATAAAAAAATATAAGTTGATGGTGAGTTACGAAGAAGGCAGATTCACCAGCGTTTGTGTGTCAGCTTTTATCCCTCCAGATCTGAGAATGTCCAGTTCCATTGCCTCAAAACACTACTCACATTTACAGTTATTCCCAGTTTCAAATAAAAACTAACAGCGTCAGATCCCTAGGGCGGTAGTATGTATCGTGATGACGAGTGAGAGAATGAAAGTGAAAAAAAAAGGCAACTTTTACAAGTCTGTTACAGACGCAAACCAAATGTATGTGTGTACTGAGCTGGGAGAGCTTAGTGAACGTTCTGCGATGGTGGGGGATGGAATAGCAGGCTGCTTGCAGCTTGTCTTAATCAGCACATTTACAGGACAAAAGACGCTAATGGAGAGGTGGGCCAGATTTACGAGTTTTCTCGTAGGCTCTGGAAATTCTACTGTTAACAAAATAACTAACTATAGTTAGTATACAGAAGTATACTTCTGTAGTTTGGTATAGATCATTGTGACACATATGTTAAAATAAAAGTTTATTGCCTCTTAGGATTTTATGGGCATCAAATTTGTGTCTACCCTTTTTACCTTGAACTAGAGATTTTCTAGAATTTACTCCATCACTTTGATTGACTGACAACATTTCAATATGCTTTCTTGACAGTTGATTCTGTGATATTGTTGAAGCAGGGTTATAAGTTAAACAAATTATCATATTTTGAGATTTAGATACTTGTTACTGTCTGTCTTAAGGCAAGTTGTGTTCCACAATTGTTTTGAGCTGTTTTTTTTTTTAAATTTACTGTTTGCTTTTTTTTGGTTTTGTGCTTAAAATGCAGTACTTTTAGCGATTAACAGTGTTTGCAAAATTGTCTTCATTGTGTTGGTTCTGAATTTCCACAAAAGTGTAATTTCACCAATGAATTAATAACCAACTTAGTGTTAGTAAATATCTGCGTTCAATACTTATCATGTATGATTGGCTACATTTGTATACTAACAGTTGGTAAGTTTGTTTTTCATTGTTCCACATTATTTTGTCAACAAAAGAAATTGGTTTTATCTGTAATTACGGTGGTGGTTTGAACTAATTTAATAAATTATTTTGCGATCACTAAAGTCATTGTTGTATAATTTTTCTGGTAAGAGATCATTTTTAATTAAAGTATAGATATTCTTTATAATTAAAAATTTTGTAATTTACATACCATACCGTACTTGCACTACGAATTTACTTCTTTGTGAATTGTATTTCATATGTGTTTTGCTCTTTCATCAGTTTTGTACTGTTTGTGAATTAATTGACATTTCTTCTCATTTTCTGCATTTTTTGCATTGACTAGGCTTTTTTTTATTACCTACATTTAATTTTTTTATTTGAAAATGAGAGTTAAAAAGCAAACAGCATTGCAGTGGCATAAGACAATTAATCAGTTGCATACACATTTATGCTTTGAGTTTTCATATAAACAAAATGAATTAGTTAAAAACAGGGCTAGAATAATATATAATTTTGTGAATGTCTAATTGTTCATCTTATTTAGTCACAGTTTATTAACTACTTTGCACATATTATTTTTAAATGTTATTTAATTTATCAACAATTCAAGAAGTTACATGGTACAAACAGAAAATAACACCCTAATTGGATATTTATCAAATCAGATAAAAAACTATGAAATAAATTAGAAATTTGAATAGGTATATATTTTGTTTCACAAGTTGACAATTATTATATACTCGTAATTTCTATGTATACGAGAATGTTGAATGGAGAATGCTCCAGATTTTTTTGTTTGCTTTTAGTTTCACAAATTACCTTTTAGTTTTTGTTACACCAAAATTGTCCACACAGACGCAGGCTTAAAAGTGTAAACCAAAGTTTTCTTTATAGTTCTCAAATTGCATATCATTCATGTTGTACCTATCACCTTAGTCAGTAAAATTTTACTGTCTGTGCCAAACTTCATTTTCTGTTGATAATGGTTTCAAATTTTATCAGACAATATAAGAATCAAATAACAACTGTGATATGATGTACAGTGCATCCGGAAAGTATTCACAGCACATCACTTTTTCCACATTTTGTTATGTTACAACCTTATTCCAAAATGGATTAAATTCATTTTTTTCCCTCAGAATTCTACACACAACACCCCATAATGACAACGTGAAAAAAGTTTACTTGAGAATTTGCAAATTTATTAAAAATAAATAAATTGGGAAAGCACATGTACATAAGTATTCACAGCCTTTGCCATGAAGCCCAAAATTGAGCTCAGGTGCATCCTGTTTCCCATGATCATCCTTGAGATGTTTCTGCAGCTTAATTGGAGTCCACCTGTGGTAAATTCAGTTGATTGGACATGATTTGGAAAGGCACACACCTGTCTATATAAGGTCCCACAGTTAACAGTTCATGTCAGAGCACAAACCAAGCATGAAGTCAAAGGAATTGTCTGTAGATCTCCAACACAGGATTGTCTCGAGGCACAAATCTGGGGAAGGTTACAGAAAAATTTCTGCTACTTTGAAGGTCCCAATGAGTACAGTGGCCTTCATCATCCATAAGTGGAAGAAGTTCAAAACCACCAGGACTCTTCCTAGAGCAGGCCGGCCATCTAAACTGAGCGATCGGAGGAGAAGGGCCTTAGTCAGGGAGGTGACCAAGAACCCGATGGTCTCTCTGTCAGAGCTCCAGAGGCCCTCTGTGGAGAGAGGAGAACCTTCCCGAAGGACAACCATCTCTGCAGCAATCCACCAATCAGGCCTGTATGGTAGAGTGGCCAGACGGAAGCCACTCTTTAGTAAAAGGCACATGGCAGGCTGCCTGGAGTTTGCCAAAAGGCACCTGAAGGACTCTCAGACCATGAGAAACAAAATTCTCTGGTCTGATGAGGCAAAGATTGAACTCTTCGGTGTGAATGCCAGGCGTCAAGTTTGGAGTAAACCAGGCACCGCTCATCACCAGGGCAATACCATCCCTACAGTGAAGCATGGTGGTGGCAGCATCATGCTGTGGGGATGTTTTTCAGCGGCAGGAACTGGGAGACTAGTCAGAATAAAGGGAAAGATGACTGCAGCAATGTACAGAGACATCCTGGACGAAAACCTGCTCCAGAGCACCTTTCAGATGTTCATAGCACTTTGACAAATAGTCAAAAGAATACAGTAGAATTAAAAGCAAACATTAATAACACAGGATACAAATTAATTTCAAATATTAGTAAATATTTAAAAGTCACAGTTATGAATTACATTTGGAAAGAAACAGGGAAAAATAATGAAGTTAACCATCAGTAAATAACACCATTTTTGCAGAATTTCATGTAGGGGTATAATTGTGTAGATGTTACAATTGATAAGGAGCAATGAATAGGATAAGTGCAGATTTCATTATAGGTTTTACAGTCAGATGCTGGATGGCACTGACCATTTAATTGCTGTTCATTTGCTGTTCATTACAGATCTAAAAAACCCATTGTGATTTTCCTGCCCTGCAAAGTAAGCACACCAGTTGGTGTCATCTCAGTTAGAGATGCAGACTCCGAAAGGTATTTTTTTCCATGAAATATGAAGATTGTAATCTGCAATCACCCAGATAGTTCTAGAGAAGGGGTGGCCACACTTTTTCGGTTGCGAGCTACTTATACAGTAAAATGACCAGGACAAAATGATCTACCTACATTAAAAATTACACACACACATACACACACACACATATATATATATATAGTACATTTGTGAAGAAGAAACGCTACTCTTACTCCGCTACATTGGGCAACACTTGAATCGTTACTTTTTTTCCATTAGATAAAGTCTGACAGACAATTTTCAATCTGCTCTGTAGCGTATGCTGTAAAATTGTGCACACACCTTGCATTGTGTCTCCAGCTCTGATGCAAGGTTTTGGATGTTCCCCAAATCAAGACGCTGCAGCTTTGAATATAGATGTTGCATTTTTCATTTGAAAGCATTAACTGAGCTAATCATATTGACCATGGTTTTCTCTTTTCCTTGCAGCTGTAAGTTAAGCTCATTCAACATTTTGGTCAGATCGAAAAAAAATGCCAAGTCTAGCGGCCATTGATCGTTAAGTTGCTTGTATTCTGCATGTTTAATGACAAGGAGAAACTCCTTTTTCTCTGGCCAGGGGTCTTGAAATCTCAGCAGGAATTTCAACAAGCATACAGTATTTTATCATCTCTCCATCTTGGAAGGACTTCTTATGCTTAATGATTGAGTGATTCACCCGGAACGATGCTTTGGAGTGTCTGCTTTTGCTGTTGAATTCAGCCAAGTGAAAAATGACGGCTGTCCGATTAACTGCAACTTTAGTTCCCTCTCCTTTCTCTTTCTCAGATCACTTTTCAGAAGGAAGTCAGTTTTGTAGTATGAACAGATCGAAAGTGCCTTTCCACAATTTCCTTCTTTGGAATAGCAATGATTGAGAGATCAGACAAACGCACTTCGATTGTGACATTGTGAGAGAAAAAAATCCTCTTCCAATTCCACATCCAGCCCATAAACAACAAATTTTTTTTAAATCCCTTCTTTAGTCGATATAAATTGGAAGGCTAACTAGATCTCTTCGATAGCCTGAGTATTGCAGTAGCTCACGCGTTTGATTGTGCGTGCGGGATGACCAGTGTGTTAGAAGAAAAGAGATCTCAGACTTGGTCGCCCTGTATGTCAATCAAGTGGCAAATGCCATAGGGAGGATATATGATAGACTAACATTTAAAAAAATTTTTTTTGAATGCAACACTATCTACCTGCATTCCTTTTCCGGTCGATTGCGATCGACCCGTTGGGCACCCCTGTTCTAGAGCTTTACCACTGATAAGTCGTATGTAAATGTTAGACAAAGAAAGTTCACAGCACACACAGATCCAATAGTAGAGTTTACTTCAATAGAACAGATTTGGTACATTACTCTTGTTAAAATAAATTCTGAGCAGGATAGCGTACTTCAGAATTAACAATGCTGATGAGCTCCTAAGCACAGAACATCAAAATCCTTTGTTAAAAGCTCTATAATGCTGTGGAATTATATTAAAATAATTGCAGTCTGTCCATTTGCTATTGATGAAGCTGTCTTACACCTCACCACTCCACACTGGAACATCAGTACTGATAATCTGATTAAAACTAAACATACATAAACTAAACATGTAACGTCAGCTCAATTGATAGCATCGACTTCGTGTTACACATCTGCAAAAGTATTGTAACCAAACAAAGTAATGTCTGTGCGATATACGATTAAATTGCTGAAATTCAGAACTTCTTTGGTGTATAACATTTTTTCCGTGCTAAGTACAGACTGAATTTGAAGCATAGAGGTGGTTAATAAATCTTGAAAAATCCTCCATGCCTCTAATGTTCAAAATATTTAACTGTATTTTCTAAGATATACTGTATGTGTGGCATGTTTGAATTTAAACACCTTTTTATTGGAGTTTAATGGAAGTTGTCTGCATTTCGCTTATAATGGGCTATCCATGATTGATGGTCAATTAATATGCATAAATTATTTAAATAAAAGAATTATAAATAACAAGCTGGTTAAGGTTACAGATGATACCAAGTTAGGTGTATTGGCAGGTAATCTAGAATCTGTTGAATCATTACAAAGCGACGTGGACAGCATAAGTGTTGGGCAAAATTGTGGCAGATGAAGTTTAATTTAAGTAAATGTAAAGTAGTACAGATAAGTAAAAATGTTAGATTTGAATACTCTGTTGGTTGTCTGAAAATTGAAAGTACATCATATGAAAGGGATATAGGAGTTGTTGTGAATTCATCACTATCAACTTCAAAAACAGTGTTCTGAAACCATTAAGAAGGCTAATAGAATGTTTGGTTATATAGCATAAGTTGTGGAGTACAAGTCAAAGGAGGTTATGCTGAAGCTTTATAACACACCAGTTAGACCCCTTCTGGAGTTTTGTGTGCAGTTTTTGGCCTCCAAACTGCAAAAAAGACATAGAAGTGCTAAAAACAAAAAAAAAATCCAGAAAAGATCGACTGGGTTGATTACAGGAATACAGGGGATGGGTTATGAGGAAGGATCAAAGGAGCTAAGCCTTTTTTAGTTTAAGCAAAAGGAGGTTAAGAGGTGACATGATTGAAGTGTTCAAATTATGAAGGAAATTATTACAGTGGATTCGGACTGTCACAGTTGAAAAGGATACAGATGAAAACTTGTAAATTTGGGGTAAATTTCACACAAACATTAGGTGTTTTTCTTCACACAGAGATCCATAAGCACATGGCATAAGTTGTCGAGTAGTGTTGTACACAGTTGAACTTTATGGGCTGTTAAAGCTAGACTTAATGGAAAAATTAAGTGGATAGAGCAGGCAAGCTTTGTTGGGCTGTATAGCCTGTTCTCATCCAGATTTTTTATTGTTCTGATTGTGGCCAATGAAATCCACAGAATTAATTACTGAAAAGTGGTGAGGCTTTAGTATTCCTTCTCAGTTTTAGAAGGGAAAGCCAACTGATAAATGAAACAATCAATAAAATGCACAGATTCAGCAGGGGGATCTTGCACATGTGTATGAATCAATACTCATTTCTAACCAAACTTACTACAGCACATTTTGTTAATAATATTTAATGAATGTATACCGGCACCTGCACACTTGCATGTAGTGTACATTGTGCACAAAGACTAATGTGGTGAAAATGAAAATTACAAAAATGTTTTTTGTTTTTGTTTAGCTTTCATTTTCAGAAAATGTTTCATTTTTGTTTACATTTTGGTTAACATGATTATTTTGTCACTAATGACATATTTCTTTTTAGTTTTAATTAATGGGAATAACACTGCTGCGGTTTAGTGATCTTGGTTCTTACTTGTAGCTGTTTTGTTTCCAGTGTATTGACTCTAGTTAAAATATAGTTCTGTGGTGAGCAACTTTTTGCAATCCTTGTCCAACTACAATTACAGTTTAACTGTTTAGTTTTCAGAACAAATTTAAGCGTTTCACAAAGACATTTTTCATTTGTTTTTTATATATTTTTTGAAACAAATGCACAACTCCTTGTTTGCTGCTAATAATGGCTTATAATTTGCTCTACAAGCAGGTAATTCAGTGTGGTTAGTTGAGGTAAAAGACTGGCAAAAGGCATCCTTCCCACAGACAAGCAAAGTCACTTTGTTTTTGCAACTGTTATAGCAATAACATAGCAAGAATGAACACAGGCGTGACATGTTAATTCTTGCAAAATTCAATTCTTCAAGACAGAACTTGATTTTTCCAGTTTGAGATAATATAGAACATCACTTTCTCACTTAGTTTATTCAGATTTATCCAGTTGAGCAGAACAAAATGCAAGTAGTATACATTTTGAAGTTTATACCAGTCCTGCATTTAAAGTTCAAGCATGCTCTAACTGCAGCACAGCCCTGTCTGCTTCAGTCCACAGATTAGTTTTGAATTGACCTGTTATAGCTCTTCACCTGTGTATACTACATCAGGAGTATGGGAGTCTCCATTAATTCTGCAAGGTACTCAGAATGGTTGAACAGTATTGTCTTTGTACGTATAGGGCACCAAGATGAATTCCTCTGTTTCCATATTGCACTACATTGTCTACCTCCTTTTCAGATTCAAAACTTTTTAATTGAGAAGATCCATGAGCTAACATCAGTTACAGATTTTGGCTCCCTGGAAGCAAGATTTCTTGAATCCAGACAGCAAAAAGAGATAAGACTGTAATGGTCTCATAATTACATTTTAATGTCAGTTTTTTACAGTTTTATTTTAAATATAAGTTTAAAGCAAATGTTGTTTTGTTGCACATTCTTATCTGTGTTATCCTTTTCTATCTACTATCAATATTTTTATCCCATTGGGATTAATCTTCTGTTTTTTACACTTTTGCTGACTGTTTTTGACTTGTATATATTTCAAAGTACTTTTCAAATATTTCTAGCCTTTCATCTGCCTCACTGCTTTTTTATTCATTTTCTCCTATGTATAATAACTGACTTTCTTAACACCAACTGTACACTTTAATCTCTTTTTTTCTAGTTTGAGCTCTGCCACCTACACTTGATTAAATTTCCTTCCCCCTCTTTCATGCTTTTCCGCACTTCCTTTCTAGTGGGGACACTTTCTGGCTCATCTAGTGGTCATATCTGCTTAATGTGTTTTTCTGCTTCAATTTTGTGTATGAAAACCTTTCTAGTTCAAAAATGGCTATAATGATGACAGATTTGACTTACTGTCTACCCATTTGACAATGTCTGTTGCAGATGCTGTAAGCAATTATCAGCCCCTTCAGATATTCCAAGCAAAATGCACTTTTGCCTTATGCAATTGCAAAAACATTCTTTAAGAAAATAAGTTGTATAAAGTACAGCATACTGTAGCTCTTTAGTATCAGCCTTAAAGGTTTTGAAGCAAGTACTGCAGAAGGAGTTTGCCTTGCATATGGGTTAAAACAAGCTCTGGTATGCAGCAAAGCCAGTGTCAGTCTTGTCAATTATCATAAAGCCATAATATAAGCAATATTACTAGTCAATTCCAAGTTTGGAATTGCTAATAAGTCTGAAGGTACCTTTGATATCTGTGACGAGTTAGTCTTTAACTGTCTGCATGAATTCACCTTTTAAGATAAGTTTTGAGAAATACAAGTTAATTACGTTCATCCAAAGTGATTTTCAAACAAGCTAGATACAGTGGCCTGCATATCTTTGTTCTCCTTATTTATGGCTACAAACCACCTTTTAAATCCATATATTAAATTAATATGGTGTCACAAGAAGAAAAATGTACCTTAAAGTTATTTTTAGTTACCCCTATCCTGCTGAAGTGATCGAGAAACAGAACAGAATTAATACAGAATAAGGTCATTTTCCCCAAAAACTTTTATTCAGCCACTTGTGTTATTTAAGTTTAAAATAATATATTTTTTTCTAATTTTAAATACAAGGGGAGGGGTTTGTGGTTTTTTGCCATAAAAGGTTGGTTGTGATTTGAGCAAGACCAAACAGCATGCTGGTAGTGTAGTTAAAGTTATCAGAACAGATTTTAATTACTCATTAAGTAGTCAGTAGTGTCCCATCTGGTGCCACTCTAAGGCTATGTCCACACTACTACATTTTCATTTAAAAATACCTTAACCCTTGGAGCTACAGTCAGTGAAGAACCTTGGCCTCCCTTTTGTGACAATTCTTGTTTGTTCCCTATTTTACTCTTCAAATCCCAGGTACCCAGATAATTTACAACATAATTCCATCATCTTTTCCTTGGTGATACTGTTCATCGTGTTCCATCTGAAACTCCAAAATAAATTTTCTTGACACTTCTCCTACACTTTCATCCTTTCAATGTATCTTCCCTATCTTATTAGTGCTGATTTCACTTTAGCCACTAAATCAGGGTTGTCATATAATACTCTCACCTTTGGTTTGTCCTCCTCAAAATTACTTCATACACTGCCTGCCTCCATTCTAGTTTCTTGGTCATCACCCATTTTCTGCCCCATATAAAAAATCACTGGTATTATTACTGATTTATACATCATAATCTTTGTCATCCTGCTTAACGTTGCTGACTTTAAAATATTCTGGAGTGCAGTGTACTGTAATTGGGGATGATAAATACCTTTTACACTGTACCATTTCTTTCTCTCTGGCACTATGGAATATTTTGTCTTTATCCTTATATAAATGAACATTTATAATAAAGTTGGAAGAAAATGTTTTTGAACCCATCCAAATAAGCTGGATTTCTTTATTAATTATACAAAAATATTTTCTAATCTTTAAGTTAAAATAATAGACAAACACAATCTGTTTAATAACATACAAACAGTACTAAACACATTTTTTAAACATTTACAGTCGACATTAAGGTCAGATCACATTTATATGACTAATTAATACAAGTAATTCTAAAGAGTTCTACATTTTTGTCAGTTGTATATGTTCCGTGTTTACTATACAAATGCATCAGTAACTAATGGGCCCTGTCATTCTATTTATTTTCAACAATACAGATTCCCAGTATTTAATTAAAAAAATTAACAATGAAAAGTGCAATTTAGAGGTTTTCTTTCCTTGTTCTCTAGAGTCCAAACAATCAGTAAGTTGCTTCTGACCATTTGCAATTCTATGAAGTGTAGAGAAAAACTGTGTCAGCATGTTTCTGCCAATAAGAATAAATAGGTGAAGGTTGTTTCTCATGAAAAAAAACAGCTGTATAGTCATCATATGTCTATGTCTCCTTTCAGTATTTTCAGTGTAGAAATAAGTTGTGCCTGTGTTTTCCATTCGTAACTTCATATAACAGACTTGGTTAATAGTTCATTTTGCAAGAGGTGAATTTCTTTTTCTTAGGTTTAAGGCACATATAATGTAGGAATAGTTTTAAAAATAATATAACTTCTAGACAGTTTCATGAAAAAGGCAAACACTTTCTATTGTCCTTTAAATCTGTATGCTACTGATATGAGAAGAATGATCTCCACCAAAATGAACAGATCGATTTGTTGAGCTGAATTCTTTTTTTACTTCAGATATTTCTATGGGAACAAAATCTTGAACAATTCCACATGGAACTTTTTCGCTTTCGATGCTATATATCAAGTTTACAAGGTGGAGAGTTGCCTAATCCAAAAAGACTTTTAGCATTTGCAAGCCGACAAACTAAAGCTGCCATGGGACGCCTTGGGATATTTTCTGTATCCTCTTTTCATACTTTGGTAAGTTTATTACATTTCTTTTTACAAATTGCATTTGATTTCCATTATATTTTGATCTTCTTCATAATAAATGAACTCTTTTGATTTTTTGGTACATATCTTGGTTCTTAACTTCTGGAGCCAAAGTTGTTGCAATAGGCATATTTCAGTAATAAAGTGACACAAGCCAAAATATCTAATCTCTACCCTCCTTACCAACTGCAGCCATTAAAAGCTTTTGGACTGAGTAATAGTTTTATATGAAGTATTGGTAAGATAGTTTACAAATTAATGGACATGCATATAGTTTCAGGGGTGCAGCAGTAGTACAAAGGCAAGAAATTTAATAGAGTTAGGTTATTGTGAAGCCTTGTGTATACAGTCAGCTAAACAACCCACCTGGAATAACTCGCTATTAGAACGAGGTCTTTGATGATTGCAGCTTTCAAACGTACATGGAAAAAAATATGTATCATTCAGTCCTCTGCATCCTCGTTGGTGTAGGAAAAAAAATCTTAAAACAAGAGGCTACCACCACTGCAGATATCCAAGTGTGTATCCTAGCATCATTAGAACAATCTGCATGAGAAAAGGCCATTCAGCCAAACAAAGTTTGCCAGTCCCTCTCAACTTAATTCTTCCAAAATTATGACACGTCTAACTTTGAATTTCCTTAAAGTCCTTGTTATTTCATTGCTTTCCACATCTATGCTCCAGCTTTACCGTGTCCTTACTCTTCCCCTTCCCATTGCTCAGCACAATCAAATACTTGTAACTGGTATTAAATATATTATTTATTATTAATATTAATTAACAAAAAATTGCAGAATAATCATAGTCCTAATCCTGGGCACTACCTACATTTGGCCAGAGGTTCAATCAGTTATTTGGAGCTAAATTATTACCAAGAGTTAATCAGCTATGAGCTCAGCACCTCGCTTCACTTAAGTGTAAACAAGATCAACATAGCTACAGAAACATGTTTATCATTTACATTTTCCCAAAGGTACTTTACTACCAGGTACGTTTCCAAGCTGCCGTGTATGTGTAAATAGTGCTTGCAATGGAAAATCCATGGTTAGCACAGAAAGTTAAACAATTCACCCATCAGATTCAGATCCATCATGGTATTCCTTTCAGTTATGCCCCTGCATGAATTTCTGTCTTTCTCTACATGAGTATTGAGTATCCCAGTAAGGTTACAAAGTCAGTGCACTTTTGAGTAGTGACTTTACTGTCTCTAACAAGGCCATAACATTTTAAAATACTGTATGTATAAAGCTAAAGTAGGATGACCTCCTCTCTAACTGTTAAAAAACATTCCACCTAGGAGATTCTGAGCATCTCTGCATCTGTTTAGTCTTTCCCCTGAGAGAAAGGTTTAGAGTAAGTGAGAGACCACTCTCAACTGAAATCTCGCTCCAGAGTCACTACTGTGTGAATGACTTGTCCACAATATTTTTGTTACAGCAAAAGTTCTTGTTCTGTTTTTTGATAAACAAATTAAGTTCCTAATCCCAGGAGACAGTTTCTGTTTTCCAAGTTTTAGTATGCCTGAATCTGTCCCACGCATGGTTGTGATCAGATTTCTGTCACACCAACCTCAATAATTCACCTGCAAGTGGTGAACCCCACATGACTTCTCAGTATGACTTTATCAGGCAGAAAGGGGTCGGTATCCAGTCATGGTAATTTTCAATTGCTATTTTTCTGGACCCTCTTCTTAAAATAATTTCCCATCAGTTGTTCAGGTCTCAGTTTCACAGGTGATCTACAATATAGCCTCTTTGTCCTTGTATTCAATTCAATGTGCTATGTCTCCAAGCATCCTATTTGCTTCTTTAATCACTGTCTGGTTATGGATAATGACATATCCACTACAACATCCAAATCCTATATTCATAACTTGAAATTGATATTTCTTGACTCCCCAGTGGTATTGTTAAGTCTAATATTTTTGCTTACTTTGGGATATGGGAAGCATTTGAACACAAAAATAAATTGGTAATGGATTCTAAAGAAAGGAAGTAACCTTAGAGAGCAACATATATATTTCTGTTTTGAATAATTCAGGTACAACTAATTTTATATTGTTAGGAACATTTGTGGAAAGAGGTGAAAAACTAGATGCAGTGTGTAACTTCATATAGAACTGTAATAAATTACATTTACATTACATGTAATTACAAATTACATTAATCGTGTTAATGCAGAGACATCAGGGTGACATTCGCAGGTGGACAGACATGAGCAGATGAGGTAAGACATGTACTGGAGCCAAAAACAGGACGTGCAACCACAGGTTGCCGGCATCAAAATAGTCAGGCATGAAATAATCATGACTAATCGGAAAAAAAATTGAACGATTAGTCGACTAACAAAATAATCATTAGTTGCAGCCCTAGAGCAGAGGTCATTCAGCCCAACAAAGCTTGCCAGTCATATTCACTTATTTATTCTAAAAAAACATCAAGTCTGGTTTTGAAAGTTCCTAAAGTGTTACAGTCTAACACGCTACTTGGTATCGTATTCCAAATGTTGATGGTTCTTTGTGTAAAGAAAAACTTCCTAATGTTTGTGCAAAATTAACCCTTAACAAGTTTCCAACTGTGCCCCTGTGTTCTTGATGAACTCATCTTAAAATAATAGTCTTGATCCACTGTACTACTTCCCTTCATAATTTTAAACACTTCAATCATATCACCTCTTAATCTTCTTTTGCTTAAACTGAAAAAGCCCAGCTCTTTTAATCGTTGTTCATAATTTACCCCCTTTAGCCCTGGAATCAGCCCAGTTGCTCTTCTCTGGACTTTGGCCTTGACACCAAAACTGCTCATAGTATTGCAAGTGAGACAATCTGCCTATCTTGGTATCATCTGAAAACTTAATTAGCTTGTTACTTAAATTCCTATCTATATCATTTATATATATTAAAAATAGCAGTGGCCCTAGCACTGACCCCTGAAGAACACCACTCTTAACATCAGCCAGTTTTGATATGGTTCCTCACACCATTACCCTCTGCTTCCTGTGTCTGAGCCAATTCTGCATCCATCTAAATACATCACCTTGTACTTCAACTTATTTTAGTTTGATGCCTAACCTCTCATGTGGCTCCTTATCAAATGCTTTCTACCTGATAAAAATTTCACCCTCCTTTCCTTCAGGCCTGGAAATTTCTCAGTTACTTTCTAAATAAAATTGAGTCATTTCTCTAACCATGCATAAAAAAGAATTCACCTTCGACTATTGTCTAGAGCAGTGTTTCCCAACCTTTTTTGTGTAGTGGCATACTTTTTGTATTCAATATCATTCCAATGAACACCACTTATTCTAGTAACCTTCAAACACATATACTGTATATCTCATCTACTCTTCTGGATAGGATGTGTTGATTTTTGGTCACTTCTTTGTTGTGCCTCCTAATGACATTTCTTAGGCCTTCATCTAGCTGTTCAGCAATCCTAAGCCTGCCAAAAACATGCTGTTGTCTAGATGACTCTGGCTACTTTCATGCCGCTTGCATTTTTCAGAAAGATAAAGTTTTAGATCTCATACCCATGTCGTTGTCCACAGTGCTTTGGTACCAACACTTTGAAACTTCTAACTGGATAAGCAAAAAATGTATTACTTACACCACACCAAGTTAGCCAACTTTGTTTGTCATAACAAAAACTGGAAAAAGTCCATGTTTAAACTCATCCTCCAATTCTTAAGTCAGGTCAGTCTGGTCCAAGCTCCTTTATCTTTTTTTTTTTTTTTTTTACTTCATGTGAAGAAATTATGAAGGGGGTGTTTCATTAAAGAAAAAAAACAAATTTTCTTTCATTTCTGAAGTTCCGCTTGAAGTTGTCATCAAAGTTGTGCTCGTTCATCTGTAGTTACGCAACATTAAAGGTGGATGTGAACTGTGAACCATTGGCGTCAACATGACATAGAGCATCGATTCTCCAATCACATTAAATTAATAAAAAACAAACTAAAATGATGCTAATTCGCTGCCAATAAATGTGGGCGTGTCTGGTGTACAAAAAGCTGTGTCTCCGGGAAAATCTCAAAGCAATTGATTAAAGGGCAGCCGTAGGTCACCTGCTTGCCAAAAGATAAAGGACTTTTATAGACTCGCATTAGGCTGGCCTCCTTCACTCTGGAAATAAGGTATTCACACAGATTTTTTTTTTATTCACACAGAAATTAAACAAATACAAATTGGAACCAATTTTTAATGGATGTTTATATGCACTGACACTAGGCACGTTGTACAAATAAATTTATTTTATGATTATTTCACATTACTTAATTAATTTACTTAGAGTTTTTAACATATTTTGGGGTTGCGTTTAGGCGCCCCACATTACAAGTTGCCACAGATGGGTCATAATTTGTCCTTATGTTACACCATGTGCAGGAAATATGAGTTAATATGAACAGATTAATGCTAGAAGTGTGTTTATGTGAGTTGGCTGCTTCTTTAAAGGAGTACATGGGATAGCAGAAATCTGACTGTAAAAAAGACTACTAATGACTGGAGTATGTCACATAACACTCATTGTGGCTATACACAACTGGCCTGTCAGCAAGAGTTCTTGCAAAGCTATATTTTACTTTAAGAGCTAAAGGAGCTTCAGAAGAAGACATGAGGAAAAACATCAAGGTAGTGAATCAAAATGTTGTGTTTGTTACTTTCTGTTTATTTATTATCTTGGAATTTGCAGTTTATTAAGTGCCATATAGCAATTTAATAAGTTTCATAGGAAGAATATGATGGTTTACTCACACTACCTGATGCGTCTCTAGCATGTTGTTATATAGTACATTTAATGCATAGTATGCTTATGGATGGAAAATGCACCAGTCAAGTTAGAGCATCATCTTTAAATCTTTGGTATTGTACATTAATGACCACACTGAAAGAAGTACTTACAAGACTTTGATGTACAAAAATCAGTTTTTTCAGATCAGAATTGTTAGTGACACTTTTGCTTTTGACCCTTTTAGGTTTGGTTCACCTTTCTTTCATTCCTTGCTCACTCTTTTTATTTAATCATTCACTCAATCATTCATTCATTTTGATCAATCTAATCAGGGTAGCAGGTTTGCTCCCTTTCGCTCAGCACTCAGTGGTGACTCACCCGTGATATCATGCCTTGCAGAAGACAGCTTCTGTCTTAGGCTGTTTGCACTGAAATCATCATCTCTATCATCATTTTATAATTCTGCTTTACATTTTAACATAGTTTTGTGCTGCTGCTTATATGCAGTGTTTCACTTTTTCCTCAGGATATATTTTTCTTTTTTTATTTTAGTTTTAGTGAAAATGGATGACTTTAGCCAAGTTTTCTATGCAAAAGTTTAAGTGCAAGGGCTGGATTCCAGTCTTACGGCACATGGTAACACCAAACCTGATCACAGTTAAAGAATGCTGATAACACAAAGCTATATGTCATAGAGAAAGCTCTATATGTAACATTTGCTGACAGCTACTCTACTTTATTACTTTTATTTATTATATACAACAAAAGATATCAAAATAATTCTTTGATGGTTTTATCACAGTGCATTATAAAATATAAGCATCTCTAAAATAGTTAAACTTTTAGCATATGCACTAGTTTGTATAGGTTGAATGACGTGGCATGTAACCTGTGAATGTATTGGTGAAAGGTTTAGCATGCTTCTGTTTATGGTGTTAAGTTGTATTCAAGGCTTTAGTTTATTTTCAGTTTCTGGCAACTCTTGGAATACCTGTTGTCCTATGTAACGCATCTAATTTGTGTTTACTTTGCTTACAGGTGCTATATAAACTAAGACATTGATCAAAAATGTATTTTAAATCACTTCCTTATACCATTAAGTTGTAGAAATTTCATTTTTGGTAGCCTTTTTGATATGAACATTTGCACTGTATATTTCTGATCTGTCAAAAGAAAAGTACTGTGACAATGTTTCTTTTCGGTCTTGTTACACCAGGTGGCAGCACGTACAGAATCTGGTGTGAGGAGAAGGTCTCAGGTTATTTCACGATCAGCAAGCAGAAGAAGAAGCCGCTTTTCCTCCCTCTGGGGATTGGACACTACCTCAAAAAAGAAGCTAAAGGGTCGACCCAGCATTAATCAGGTACCCTAATAGTGATAAAATAAGTTCAAGGAGGTTGTTAATTTGATGAGTTGAGCACTACATATAGAAAATAAATTACTAAATCTATAGCACATACTTCATTACTCAAAAAGTGTAAATATAGTATGTCAGCAATTGGCATGCTTAATGCCTTGAGCTAAAGTGCCTCAGTACCAATCTGTTCTAGAAATATGCATCTATGAAATGACTATAATGTAAAGTACCATTCTTATTTGAATGTTTTCACAGTAAATAGTATATAGAAGACTACAGTGCCCTCCATAATGTTTGGGACAAAGACACATTTTTCTTTGATTTACCCTCTGCTCTGCAGTTTAGAATTACAAATTAAACATTTCAGACGTGATTAAAGTGCACATTGCAGACTTTAATTTAAGAATATTTGCGTACATTTCGGTTGCACCATGTAGAAGTTACACTTTTTATACATGGTTCCCCAATTTTCAGGGCACCATAATGTTTGGGATATAACAATAATAAGTAAATTAAAGCAGTAATATTTAGTACTTTGTTGTACAATCCTCTGCCATGCCTCTAAGGCAGCCGTCTTCAGCTCCTGTTTGTTTCAGCATGTTCATTTAAGTTTTTTCTTGTGCATATGGATGGCATGTCCAATTGGATTTAAATCGGATGACGGGCATGGCCATTGAAGAATGTTTCATTTTTAACTTTGAAAACTCCTGTGTTGCGTTAGCAGTATGTTTAGGATCGTTATCTTGTTGTAAGTTGTAGCACAATCCGTTGTGTTCTGAGGCTTGTACTGGAACCTGACCAGATAAGATGTTTCTGTATACCTCCAGGGGTGTGGAAATCAAATTTGTTTCTACTTGTCCACGGAAAAGTAAACTTAGAAAATCCACTTGTCCACCAGTTAAATTCACTTGCCCATAAACAAATAACAAAAGTAAAAAATAGATTATTTTTTCTGATCTCTTTTATTGATATCAAAACTGCCTTCCATTTTAAAACTGAAAAAAGTTCTTTTAGGGAGTAGTATTTTGCCACCTTGCCCTAGAACATTATATAAAAGATTCCCTTATTTTAACTGGCTAATAAACAATGCCTTCATTATAGCTACACTAGTTCTTTTTTCATATATTACAGTTACATAACAGAACACTGTCCTGATTCATTTTCTGCCATGTTCTTCAGCTTTTGTTTTGCAACATCTTATCCCCCAAGAATCTTTACTATTTCAGACAGCATGGGCTGAATGCTGTTCATTTCTGCTTGAGCTGAACTGCTTGGTTCCTGGACTGATGGTCCTGCAGAAGTAGATGCTGACGACTTTTCAGGTTTTTTATGAGTGATGTGCCTGTTGCCAGGTGACAGCCAGAATTCCACAGCTGGTCTTCTAAAGAAGTAGTATTGAACAGCCTATAACGCTCAACCTCTGAGCGTTCAGCTTTAGAAAACGCTTTTTCAATTGAACCAACTTTTTTCTTACTTTTAGACTCATGTCTCTATCTGACGTATTAAAAACCCCCAGTTCCTATCCTTTTTCTTTCTGCACATAACCAATCACCACACGATAAACATATTTGTGAAATTAAAACTAGTTATAAGCTTAGACCTGTGAATGGATGGCATAATTAAACATGTATAACAATTTTTTTTTTAAGTTCTGAAAACTCTGAAGTCTAGGTTTATAACTAGTTTTAATTACACAAAGACGTTTATCGTCTGGTGATTGGTTATATGGAGAAAGACAAAGGATAGGAACTGGGGGTTTAGTATGTAAGATAGACACAGCAAACATGCAATAAAGAAAGCCTGCCCAGAAAAATACCCATTGAATTCTGCTTCGTGTCTCCGACCTCCAGATCACGAACCCAACATTTACACAATATTTCAGTTAAACCTGTGCGATACCCATTCAAATATCCAGTTTTTGGAGCCTCGTCACACCTGCCATAAACTTCTCTACACTGAACGTAGACCTGAAGACCCCTTAATGCAACGGAGCAGCACTACAGCCACGCCACCGTGACCCCCGCCAGCCATGTCTAATACATGCTTTAATGCATTTCATAGTGAAAAAGATATCAAGTATTTATCTTAGCACTCTAAATGTAGAATATCTATACATATACACACATACACACACACATACATTATATATACAGTATATATATATATATCTAATATCTATATATATATATCTATATATATATATATATATATATATATCTCTCTCTCTCTCTCTCTCTCTCTCTCTCTCTCTCTATATATATATATATATATATATATATATATATATATATATATATATATATATATATATATATATATATATATATATATATATATATATATATATACTAGAGAATACCAAGCAATGAGAAGTAGTGTGTTAAAGAAGGTACGAAAAGAAAAGGAAAAATTTTAAAAATAACATAACATGGTTGTTAATGTAATTGTTTTGTCATTGATATGAGTGTTGTTCTCATATCTATCTATCTATCTATATATATATATATATATATATATATATATATATATATATATATATACTCGCGCTTGGCAGCGGAGAAGTAGTGTGTTAAAGAAAGAAAAGGAAACATTTTGAAAATAACGTAACATGATTGTCAATGTAATTGTTTTGTCACTGTTATGAGTGTCGCTGTGATATATATATATATATATATATATATATAAAATACCAGCGCTAGCGATGTCATGTGTTAAAGAAGTTATGAAAAGAAAAGGAAACATTTTAAAAATAATGTAACATGATTGTCAAAGTAATTGTTTTGTGTATTTGGTGGCAGCGTCACAAAGTTATTTTCGTCTAGCTGCATCAGAAAATGTACCACGACGTCCTGACACGCCTCCTTTTACTGTTTTCTCACAGCTTGGATTGCTGCTGTCATATACACACACACACACACACACATACATACATACATACATACATATATATATATATATATATATATATATATATATATATATACACATACATATCTTCATATCTACATATCTATATACATATCTACATATACACATATATATATATATATATATATATATATATATATATATATATATATATACACATATACCTATCATCATATATACACACACATACATACATACACACACACAAATTATATATATGTGTGTATGTATGTATGTATGTATGTATGTATGTATGTGTGTCTGTGTGTGTGTGTATATATATATACACATACATATACTTGTGTGTATGTTTGTATGTGTCTATATGTGTGTGTATAGGTTTGGTCACTGAGTGCAAGGGAAAAATAATAAATTTTAAGAAGTACAGGTACATTGAAATTACATTTTCTATGTGAACGTTCAAATTTGTGCCTCTGGTAATGTGCCTTACCGGCATTTAAAGAAAATTAGTTTTTTGTCCTCTGCAGTGTTAAGAGAGAAAGGCTTTAGTTTGGGATAAAAGGAAAAAAGGTGTAAAGAAAGGAAAGTTGCCTTTTCTTTTATATAGTATAGAGAGATGTGTTCACTGACGTTATGATCGCCTTTTGCGGACAGTCGCGGTGGGTCTTGTGTAGACTGGTGAGATGTCCCCGCCATTAATCGGCTGTGATGGCACTGTCAGTCCTCCACTCCTGTGTGTGTCTTCATAATCCGAGCTGAGGACCTCATAATCGTATACGTGCAAAAGAAAGTGTGAATCGCCTTAATATTATTTTGCCGTGGTGTAGAAAAGGGGTCCCGTGTTTGCACTTGCCTGGGCTATAGCGCAGGGGGAGGATGAAAAAAATGAAAAGTGTTCACTTTGACTTAAGGCAGAAGCGCAGTCAGCGTCTCAAAGGCGGCACAGCTATGCACGCGCTGGCTGCTCGACTTTTGCTGGGCAGGAGACCCCAGTTTTTGCAGACACGTTCATGATATCAAAAGTCTCAGCGCTCTTTGGAGGTCATTCATATATATATCTATACTAATAAAAGGCAAAGCACTCACTCACTCACTCACTCATCACTAATTCTCCAACTTCCCGTGTGGGTGGAAGGCTGAAATTTGGCAGGTTCATTCCTTACAGCTTCCTTACAAAAGTTGGGCAGGTTTTATATCGAAATTCTACGTAATGGTCATAACTGGAAGCAGTTTTCTCCATTTACTGTAATGGAGATGAGCTTCAACGCCGTGGGGGATTTAGTGTGACATCATCACGCCTCCCACGTAATCACGCAGTACATAGAAAACCAGGAAGACCTAAAAAGCGCTGAAGAAAACATGCATTATATAATTGAGAAGGCAGCGAAACAATAAGAAGCGAGCGAGTGACATATACAACCATATTCATGACTTCTGCTACTTGAAACAAAGCACGATGTAAACCTACACTTTAAATTAAGTTCATAGACAGGCTGCGCTGGCGTTTGTAATTTAGTGCCTGCCCATATAAGGCCGTCCGTCAGCGGCAATCCAATAGCAAACTCCACTAAATATTCACGGGTTAAGGACTGTGCTTATGCAGAGGAAGATGAGATGGTCAGGGTGGTGTTTGGTACAAACTCAGCGAAACTGCGAGAAAGTTTTAAGTGCCAGGACTAAGGTAACATTAAATACAGCCATGGACATAGCACGAGATGGCACCAGCACAGCTGGGAAACTTCGATGCATGTACACCGAGCGGCTCACGTGAACTGGCGCGTGCACAGATAAAAGCAACAGTTCCAAAGAGCGCTGAACAAAACCGAATTACACAATTGAAAAGGCAGCAAAAATATGAAGCGCCTGATACAGCATATTCATAAATCAGCTACTGAAACAAAGCACACGTTGGAAAAAGTCAATGTCCCGCTAAAGGAAGACAGTGTAAAAAACCCGTGCATGCAGTGTGTCAGGTCTCAGATAAAGAAGAAGACGAGCTGTTTATTGATGCAGTAAGAAACGAATCGATGAATGAAACCTGTCATCTTTACAACGATTGACAAACACGGAATGTAACTTGAACACAACACATCCTACAAATAACCTGATTGAAAGAAATAATGATAATCAAATCCTTGATGACAGCAACACTCAGTAACACTCACAAAACAAATACTGTATATTGACAGTCATGTTACGTTATTTTTAAAATGTTCCCTTTTCTTTTCATAGCTTTTTAACACACTACTTCTCGCTGCGATACGCGGGTATATATATATATATATATATATATATATAACCCGATCTACATACTCGAATAATGGATACTTTATTCGCCATCAATGATTGTTTTGGTAAAGCCATACTCAGTGTATTCATTAGATGAGCGGTAAAAAGTAAGAGCGAGGGAAGGATGACTTATTGAGGCATGCAGGCTGTAGTGCTTGCGTCAACTCTATCTGAATTGCGCGATCACATTTGAAAAAATATATCTTTTCAAGTTCTATTTAGTCCATATGTGTCAAACTCAAGGGCATGGGCCACATCCGCCCGGCGTAATTATATCCGCCCGAGATCATTTTATATACTGTATTATTGTTATTAAAGCCGGGTATATGAAGCGCTGGTAACACAATAAACTACAGATCCCATAATGCAGCGCTTCAGCTGCCTTGCCGAACACTTACCGAGTTAATCAAGTTATTGCGAAGCTAGCTCACCGATGCTGAAGAGAAAAGTTGATTCTGAAAATAGAGCCTTTAAAAACCGATGGGAGGCTGAGTATATGTTTACTAAACCCGTGTGTCTCATTTGTGGAGCTAATGTGGCTGTAATTACAGAATTTAATCTAAGACGGCACTATGAGACAAAACATCAGGTTAACCTGAATGCAATGCAGAAGATACAGAAAGCAGCATAATTAAATAAGAATCTGACACTTCAGCGGACGTTTTAACCCGTGCACAATCACAAAGTGATTTCAAGTGAAGCTGCTTTTATGGGAGACACAAATGCACCAGTGCACCTTGCCTCACTTTCCCTGTTGCCAAGTAATGTTAAACCAAGTCGTCACTACGGTGTTCCCAAATCGCACTTTGCTGATAAACTGAGCGCACTGAGTTTGCACGGCGCTTTGGTGACTTGAAGAACAAAAAAAGTCCGTCTACATGCGGCTCGAACCTTGTGCATGTTTGGTAGCACATATCTGTGTGAGAAGCTCTTCTCAGTGATAAAGACTAACAAAACAGCACACAGGAGTCGCCTCACTGATGAGCACCTGCAATCCATCCTGAGAATCTCCACAACACAGAACCTCACACCAAACATAAACGAACCTGTGGCCAAAAAGATGCCAGGCGTCCAGCTCTAAAATGACATATGAGCAAAGAAAACTGAATGATTTGATTTGTTATTGCTGAAAGAACACATTTCATTTATATTTCTAGGTTTTGTTATGCAGCATGTTCATATTTGAATTTGTATCATTTTGACAGGATATATTTTTATGGAGAGCAAAATCTTTTGGGATATTTAAAATCTAAGTTTATTTTTATATAAAATTACATAAGAGTAAAGAAATGTGAATGTTTGTTCTTTTAACGTTTACTTTATTTCTAACTTGTATAATTTAGACAGGATAAATTTTTATGGAGAGCAAAATATTATAAGTTGTTTAAGGTTTGAGTTGATTTATTCACGAATAATATTCCTGTCTGTTTTACCATTCCTACCAAAGATATTTCTGTCGACTAAATAAAAATTCCTTCTATTTAAAATTTAAATAGAACTTGAACAAATACGATAGTTCATAATATCCACGCAGACTTGCACGTAAGAGCGGTAGTTATCCGTTTTAACAAGCAGCGTATTGCACTGATCTGAAATAGCTGTGTGTGTATATATGTAGATATGTATGTATATGTATATATATGTTTATATATGTGTGTGTGTATGTATGTATGTGTGTATGTATTTATGTGTGTGTGTATATGTATGTGTATATATGTAGATATATATGTGTATATATATATGTCTATATGTATAGATATGTATATATATATATATATATATATGTTATGTATGTGTGTGTAAATATATATATATATATATATATGACAACAACACTCATCACTCACAACAGTGACAAAACAATTACATTGACAATCATGTTACGTTATTTTCAAAATGTTTCCTTTTCTTTTCATTGCTTCTTTAACACACTACTTCTCCGCTACGAAGCGCGGGTATTTTGCTAGTATATATATATAAATATGATTGACATTGTCATGAGTGTTGCTGTCATATATATGCCTGCCTAAATAAGTCACCCTCGCTTTGCTCTTACTTTTTTACCGTTCATTTAATCATGGCTAGTGGCGGAAAAATTATAAAATGGAAGAAGGATGGCTTTACCAAAACAATTATTGATGGCGAATCGATAATTCATAAAGCTTGAATTGGTGATCTGTTTTTCTGTGTTAACCTCATATTTTTTCATACTTCTTCTCAAACTAAGGTGGTGCGAGGGTAAAATGAATCGGGATTTGCTGATCAATGTAATCGGTGTACCAGGAAATCATGCATTGACAAAAGCTCCCCTTTGCTTGTAATGCAAAGTGTGATTAAATGCATTATTTTTTAACGCGTTATGGAGCACATGCATCAAAGCTTCTCAGCTGTGCTTGTGCTAAGAAAAGGAAAGATTTTAAAAATAACGTAACACGATTGTCAATGTGACCTTTTGTAAGTAGTGCCTGGAGGATTCAGTGTGGAGAAACTCTAGAGACAGCGTGTGTATTAACTTATAGATTTTTCTGTGAGTATTTGGTGGCAGTCTGACGAAGTTGCTTCGGAAGACGGCGTGCTGTGAGCTCAGCTCAGAGCGAAATGAGATGAATGGGAGGGAGATGATGACGTGACTCCCCACCCGCCTTAACTGTCAATCCCCACAAACACAGTCTCTGGAATTTGCATAAGCACACCCCTTCACCTACAATTTTAACTTAGTTACAAAGTGATCAAATCTCGTTTATATCCTGCGTCCTCTCATTAAACTTGTATCCCGCATTACCTGTGGGCATGTGAAACGCCAGCGGTAGCCTGTCTATGAACTTAAAGTTTAGGTTTACACCTTGCTTTCTTTCCGAGGTAGCAGCACTCATGAATATGGTTGTATATGTCACTCGCTCGCTTCTTATTGTTTCGCTGCCTTCTCAATTATATAATGCATGTTTTCTTAAGCGCTTTTTGGAGGTCTTCCTGGTTTTCTACGCACTGCGTTGACAGTCAGTTCACGTGATTACGTGGAAGGCGTGATGATGTCACGAAACTCCGCCCACCCGTCTTTCCAGCTCAACTCTATTACAGTTAATGGAGAAAAATACCTTCCAGTTATGACCATTAGGCGTAGAATTTCAAAATGAAACCTGCCCAACTTTTGTAAGGAAGCTGTAAGGAATGAGCCTGCCAAATTTCAGCCTTCTACCTACACAGGAAGTTGGAGAATTAGTGATGAGTGAGTGAGTGAGGGCTTTGCCTTTTATTAGTATATATATATATATATATATATATATATATATATATCTACACCTAATAGTGATAAAATAAGTTCAAGGATGTTGTTAATTTGATGAGTTGAGCACTACATATAGAAAATAAATTACTAAATCTATAGCACATACTTTATTACTCAAAAAGTGTAAATATAGTATGTCAGCAATTGGCATGCTTAATACCTTGAGCTAAAGTGCCTCAGTACCAATCTGTTCTAGAAATATGCATCTATGAAATGACTATAATGTAAAGTACCATTCTCATTTGAATGTTTTCATAGTAAATAGTATATAGAAGACAACGATGTCGCTACAGTGCCCTACATAATGTTTATATATATATATATATATATATATATATATATATATATATATATATATATATATATATATATAAATACAAAATACCAGCCAGCAGCGCGAAGAAGTACTGCCTTAAAAGTTTTATTAATAAGAAAATTAAACCTTTTTAAACTGAGGGAAAATATACCAATAATTATTTGTTAAGGATCTCTTTGTATGCTACGTTGTCAGTTCGGCCCTCCAGTTGTAATATGACCAAGATGTAGCTGTGCGCTGAGCTTACTCTTGAGCATGCAACATACAGTTGGCCATGTGAACAGTAATTTTGTTTCAAATCTCACAGCTTGGATTGCTGCTGTCATAATCGGTTTGAGCTTCATGGTTTGTTTCAATTACGACAGTATTTGTAGGACTTGTGTTGAAGAGGCATTCGGCATCTGCCAAGCGTTGTAAGTATACAACCAGTTTCATTGATAACTTCACATCCAGCTTTTGAGAGTTTAAACATTTCTAAACATCAAAGTGTCCACTACTGAAATCGTCACCTGTGAATCTAAGATGTTTAAGAGGCATTGGCGGTTGTCCAAAGGTGTAAAATATTTGGCCATTTCGGTACACTTGAAAGCGACAACCGAACAATTCAGCGGCAGCCATCAACTCACATGCAGATGCATAGGCGAAGGGCTTAAGCATTTCACTCTTCTAGTGCTCCTGTGTAGTATAACTATCTCCTGTACTGTCATCAGTCCACACTTTGAACCTGTCCCAGTCATTCAATACATAAGACACAATGTTCCTCCGGATATCAAGAGTGAGCCTGATATGGCCGTGCAATATGTAACAAAGAGAATGGAAAAGGCAGGTGCCATCTCCGGGCATGGAAACCACTTGGTAAGTGACAGTTCTTTGATCGATGGTGATCACCTCGATGGACATGTTAATGGGGGTACGGTTGGAATGATAAAGGAAATAGGTACCTGAACAATGTAAAATAAGTCTAAAATACCTACACAATAACTATAATCGTAATAAATGAACAATAAAACAGCGGAGAAGCCGTGGATTAAATAAAAAGGCTGTAGTTATCAGCAGGGAGACGTGAATACTGTGGCGAAGCAAGGAAGGGAAAGTAGAGACTGGAGTGACAGACGGCCTTATATGAGCAGGCAGCCAACAACGTGGGAGGCGTTTGGATGGGGGACCCAATGCCGCCTCACACGGTGACCGAGCTGCAGGCTATGGACGTATATATGTACATAAGTAGGATTCAGTTAGCGTTGGGAACCCGCGTACCAAATTTCTT
Source organism: Polypterus senegalus (assembly GCF_016835505.1). Lineage (NCBI taxonomy): Eukaryota > Metazoa > Chordata > Cladistia > Polypteriformes > Polypteridae > Polypterus > Polypterus senegalus. The sequence goes on from NC_053155.1 coordinate 162,173,144, forward strand.
GAAGATGGGCCCATAAGTAACAAAGACCTTTGAAAAGTTCAATATGGCGGCCGACAGTGGCATCATACCACCGAAATAAGTACCAAATTTCAGCCTTCTACCTACACGGGAAGTTGGAGAATTAGTGGACTTCATTATCCACCACATGCCGAGGAAACACAGTGAGATTGTTCCATTTTTCCAGGAGATTCAAACACATATATTCTTTGTTGATCAGTCATCCATATTCAGGAGAATAATATACCTGGACTCAAGTTCACGATCATTGTCATTACAGTATTCATTCATTATTGTTATTTGTATTTTGTGTTTTTTATATGTTACAGAGGCAAGGGAGGGTTTGTTATTGTATATATGGTGTTTTCACGTTGCTGCTTTGGTGGATGGATACATGTATTTATATAGATAGATTCTTTATTAATCCCAAGGGGACATTCACATAATACAGCATCAGTATACTGATACAAAGAAACAATATTAAATTAAATAGTAATAAAAATGAAAAAAAAATAAATAAATAAAAATAAAAAAGCAGGCAATAACTTTGAGTAATGTTAGCATTTACTTCCCCGGGTTGAACTGAAGAGTTGCATAGTGTGGGGGAGGAACGATCTCCTCAGTCTGTCAGTGGAGCAAGATAGTGACAAAAGTCTGTCACTGAAGCTACTCCTCTGCCTGGAGATGACACTGTTCAGTGGATGCAGTGGATTATTCATGATTGCTTATATATACCGTATATATTATGTTATTATATATTATTATATATATTATTATATAATATATATATTTTCTAAGTATGAAATTTGCATTTTTTTGTTATTGTGTTTAATTGAATATATTTATACAATTATATTTTACATATCTGTTTTTGTTTGCTTGTGTTTAAACCGTCGATTCAGGGGAAAATATTATTTGTTAGATGTGCGGCTTGGTATATGTAGATTAGCCTCAGTTATCCATCTAGGCCACAGGTCTTGGTAGTGTAGCTGCCGGCTGGGTAAGGGGCCGGCCGTTACAATGTGAGAAATGCCCACATCACGGATTTCCCAGGAACCGCTTCAGCCACACACCACCACGCCCCCTGGCTAAGCTGCGAGTCTGCCGATTATTTATTTAAAAAGTGGCCTTTGACAACTGTGGACCCACTATACCACACAGTTCCAGTAAGGACTTTTTTCAGGACTGTAAATATTGTTGTGTGGGGGTTTGCTCATGGGGTTTGTTTAGTACTTTTTGTGTTTGTAAGTAGTTATTCCAGCAAATATGGAACATTTTATACAGTTGTGTGTTTAATCTTTATGGGTGTTTTCCTGTGTGGTGTTAATAATTGGGTGGCAGGCTAAAAATATGATAGGGCTTAGGTTTTGGTCTGATTCTATCTCTTCCTCATTTTAAAAGTGTGCCGGCTTCTTTGCTACATAAATGTGGTGGCAAGCTCTGCACTTTCTACAAGTTGGGGGTGTGCCACAATGTTAGCATATTCTTACTCAATAAAGTTAGACTTTTATAGTTGCCAAAGGTGGTTTAAAAAGACTGCTGGTGATAAAGGAAATTGTTACTTTTTTTTGGTTTTTAAAGTTATTAGTTATTGCAGAAAGTTAACTGAATGGTAATTATTGAATAGAAAATAATATTTACTAGAACACTACTTTTCCAGATTTATTTACGTATGAATTTTGCAATTAATATATCTTGTTTATTACTTTTTAGGTTTTCACTAATAGTGAAGAACCCATGAAGAAATCTTTGGAGGCTATGTTTGATGATGTGGGAAACTGTGAGGTATGGATGCTTATCTTAAAGTGCATTTTATTTTTAAACTAATTATCTCCTTAAAGAGGAAAGACATAGTTGCTACAGGAAGCACAACAAGTAGAGGTTATGCAAAACAGAAACCAGTAAGACCACAAAGCTCTTAAAGAGATATTGGAGGAAAGGATAGAAATAAATCCACAATAGACAGGGTAGATAGGTTGTAGCGTGGTATTATAAGTGCCTTGTGCATGGGAAAGGTGCTATATAAATAAAATGTATTATTATTATTATTATTATTATTTGAAGGTAAAAAAAACACTTTACAAGCCCCATCTCCTTGCTGCCTACAATTTCCAGGGTTGTGAATCTACTTGTTATATTTGGTGGCTAGATATCCTGTTCATTTTTCTCAGTGTTAATAATAATAATAATTCTTTGTACTTATATAGCGCTTTTCTCACTACTCAAAGTGCAGGTTAAGGGTCTTGCTCAAGGGCCCAACATAGTAGAGTCCCTTTTTGGCATTTACGGGATTCAGACCGGCAACCTTATGATTGCCAGTGCAGATCCCTAGCCACAAAGCCACCACTCCACCCTTCAGAGAGCCTTTCATTTCCTGGTTAATAAATTGAAACATGTTCTGTCCTTTCAGACATGTTTCTTTTTCCTAAAGAAATCATAATACACAGCCACTCTTAAAATAAAAAAAAAGTTCTGGATAACATTTAAATCATAAATTAATTTCAAAGCCCTCCTTCAGTATAGCATGATTAAGTAACTTCCTGTCATTGTCATACTGCAAAGATGTGAAAATGAAGCTGCTGGTTTTCAGGATTAGAAGATGAGATTCATTCAGAAAAAAGGCACTTGTCAAGAACTGTAATAGACAAAATAGATTCAACAAAACCCAATACATAAGAAAAAAATTAAAGTTGAAAGATGCACCAAAAAATGCCAGAAAAAAAATTAGAACAATAAGGTTTGTTTTATTTTAAAATGAATAAAATTATAACCACAATCTCAGATAGAGATAAGGGAGGAACGTTTATGTGTGTTCTTTATATTCCTTGCTTTGTACCCCAATAAGTACAAGTCATTGCCAATATACTAACAACCCAATTGTGCCTCACTCACTCAGAGTATGGAACCAGTGTGGGAAGTATTTTAAGATAAAGAAGCTTTTATTTGTGGTACCTCTGGACAACAACTGCCTTTTTCCACCCTCTCAAACGTACACAGTTTTTAATGTTTGGAAAACATTTGGGATTAAATCAATTAGAGATCGGTACATAGACAACATCCTCACCTCCCACCTACCTCTATGCCGGAAAAAATATTGATCAGTCTTGAGGACGCAGATAACACCTCCATAATATATAAAACCATTTTATAGTCCCTCTCTTTCAAAGATTCAAGAGTACAATGGGAAAAGCATCTCTCACTCAACATCTCATAAAAGGAGTGGAAGGTAGCAATACACAGAATTCACTTGAGCTAATCCTCCAGATTTACATTATGTACACGTGCAAGTATAAACAGCACACCACTTGCATAGCAGTACCGTATGCAAGTGCAAATGTCGCATCGTGTGAAGTATAAACCATAGCCTTAGAGGACTGCAGCTTGACTGTACCATGTCCTACAACATATCCTAAGTATTTAGTTTCAGTGAAATCAAATTAATGTTTTTTTGTGTTAATGCAGAATCTTACTTTGTGGATAGTAGGCAAAACAAATAAAATATGGTGAATGTGATCCTTAATAATGCCAGAGTAAATGATTACATCATCCAGTTAGGTGGCACTATAGGCAGTATAAGATTGTAGCAGTTTATGCATCAGATGTTGGAAAGTCGCTGTAGCCCCATGCAGTTCAAATGGCAGGATACAGTACATTATTGCCAATATCTACTGGTGGGCATGGAATGTATTTTTTTTTTTTCTCTCTTTGCGAATTTGCCAGTAGACCTTTGTAATATCAAAAGTGGTTAAATACTTTTTTCAGTCTTTCGACATGAGACATGTGATAAGCATGAAACTGGGATATCTGATGGTGATGGTGGAAGTCAATACAAAGGTGCCAGCAACTGCAGGGTTTTCTGCTAACACAATAAGCTGAACTAGGCACTGAAATTGTTTTCAGTTGCACCTAGTTCCATCATTCTTTTTATTGCCACCATGACCTCTATTTTCTTTGCCTGTGGAATTTGATATGGGTGTTATTGAACTTTGACCGTCACATTGGTCATGGTGCAGTTTACTATGAGACAAAAAGTCAGACTGGGTTTTTTATTGACATTATTAATGATTTATGTTTCTTTTGAGAGAACTTTAATTTGCTACCAAACTTAAGTTCTATCTTTTGCACAAAGAGAACTAGTCACTTTAGTATGCAAGCAATTCGCCACGCTAATCTTTAGATCTTGCAGTGCCATGCTGACGGAGTATGCTCCCAAAAAGTACAAGCCTTTGAGTTCAGCCTGTAACAGCTGGTGTAAAGTTTTGTTACCTGTGAAAGATTTCACTAAAGGGTGTGATGGATGGCCAGCATTTCAGTCCGGCTGGAACCTCCCTCAAAAGAAGAAAACAACCTTTTTAAGGCACTACATCCCCTGGGACGCTAGATGGCATCTCCCCTGGATGGAAATGGTTCCTCAGATTCCCACAGGGCATCATGGGACATGGAGTCTGTCTCTTCAGCCCTTTTGGGAGCCGTGGATGCCGCCAGGAGGAGCTCACCAAAAACCCGGGGACTATTACAATTACGCCAACCCGGAAGTGCTTTGGGGTCATGAGGATGGAATTCCGCAGTACTTCCAGGACACTTGATGAAGAAAAATGTGGTGTTGTCCCAGACAAGAAATACTTCCGGGTCATGGACTTTAAAAGGACTATGGGAAACCCCAACAGAATGAGCCGGAGTTGGGTGGTAGAGGATGGAGGATTGTGATTACTGTGTTTATTATTGATTTATTAATTGAGAATTGTGGATTGTGCAGTGCTTTGTGCACTGTATTGGAAGAATATTATTATTATTATATATTATTATATTATTAAATCTTCTTGTGCTTTTACACATGTGTCTGGGACATTTGTCTGGTGGGTTCAATGGGGCATCAGCACCTCTAGCGTCCACAAGGGATATAAGGTGACACACAAATGCTGGTGAATCATGTCTTCTTGGTATCTTGTTGTCACTTGAATTTTTTGTTATTTAGTTTTATTTTTGGATTTTTAAGTGACTTTAGCTGCAGGTGGAAGTCCCAATTTATTTATGGTACCAAGCAGAGGTATGTTGCAGTGCAGCAGTCTATTAGACAGCCAAAGTGCAGTGAAGAAGCTGTCTGTTGTTACGGTTCTGCCTTTGTCCAAAAACAGATCCATAAGCTTTATGACCACAGACTTGGAAAGTCTTTGCTCTGAGTTGTAACTCAAAACATAGCTCTCAACAAAACGTTGCCAGATTTCCAAAATTGCACATGTTCTGCATGGGTATCTTTGGTGTCAAAGCGCAAATGCCACATGGCAGTCTGATAGCTGTCACAGAACACTGTATCTTTGATTGCCAGTACAACAAATAGTTCTGAGCAGGCATCAATCACAGCAGTAACTGCTTCTCTTATGAAAAGAATGGAGATAAACGCTATTAAGTAAGAGAGAGAGAGAGGCACGTTTGCTGTATCACGTCATCGTCACTGACACAATAAAACTGAATAACGAAAAAAAAAAAACTTAACTTTTACAAGTAGCCAAAATTTACACTGTGTGTTACAGACTCAAATCAAATGTATGTTTTTATCATATCATAGTAATAACTAGACGTTAAGCCCGTTAAAATAACGGGCGCTAGAACAGTAGTGCATAAACATTTGTATGAACAGTCTATATTAAATGGCAAGGGACCTTGTATGTTGCTGTAATATGTGTCACTGTATTGTATGCCTTTAATTTTCTCTTTCAGTAATACTGGTTTGTATTTCCGTAAAATGCCAGTAATTTTGTCTGACAGTAATACAGTGGAACCTCGGTTCACGACCATAATTCGTTCCAAAACTCTGGTTGTAACCCGATTTGGTCGTGAACCGAAGTAATTTCCCCCATAGGATTGTATGTAAATACAATGAATCCGTTCCAGACCGTATGAACTGTATGTAAATATATATTTTTTTAAGTTTTTAAGCACAAATATAGTTAACTATACCATAGAAAGCACAGCGTAATAGTAAACTAAATGTAAAAACATTGAATAACACTAAGAAAACCTTGAACAACAGAGAAAACTAACACTGCAAGAATTTGCGCTTATAGCCTTATGACCGCTTCGCTAAAACTCTTTTTAATGAGTTTTAAGCACAGGGGAAAAAATGAACATTTGAAAAATCTGTAATTTAATAAACAACCAAGAAAAGTAACATTGCAACAATGCACGCGTGTGTGATTGTGTCTCTCTCACGGGCCTGCGTGTGTGGGTCTCTCGCGAGTGTGTCTCTTAAGCGCACGCCTGTGTGTGTGTGTGTGTCTGTCTGTCTTTCGCCTGTGTGTGTGACGCGTGCGTGCGCCTGTGTGTGTGTGTGTGTGTGTGTGCATGACTCGCACGCCTGTGTGTGTATCTGTCTCTCTCTCTATCTCTGCACAGGAAGAGACTGAACACGTGCTGTGTGGCCCGGCGCATGCGCACTTCACCAGAAGACACACACACGGACACCTGGACGCACACAAGGGTTTTATTAAAGAGGATAATAGCACCTCGGACTTAAAACCCGGAACCTTTTGGTTATTGGGCAGTTCTCACTTCTGCACCATTCAAGAATACATATCAACTTTAGTCGATTGATATTTGAACTTGGGTTTGTAACTCATTGACAGCAACGTGTAAACAGAATGATTTTTTTTTTTTTTTTATAACTTTGGTTGTAATCTTGAATAAAAGCGCACATGTTTATTTAATATTTGAACTAAAGTCTTCGCAAATGATATGCTTCACGTCTTTATTAGTATAACATGGAAAATGTTTCTAGGTGTTCAGCATTTTTTGTGTCTCATTTCCTTTCATCCTACACTTACACAGATTGTTGTAGTCAAGGAATATACATGAAATAGATGTATTCCAAATAATTATATGTTATTTTCCCTATTCAACTTCAGGCACCTCACATCACTGTAAAGAGACGTGAGCAGGGAGGAGTTTGGGACTGACTTAAGCTCTGTCGGTTTGGGGTTATGGGATAGCAGGCTGCCTGTTGCTTGAGCTGATTTACAAATTTGCAAAGCAAAAGTCGCTAATGTAGAAGTGCAAATTAACTTAAGGTGGCCTGGGATTATGAGTTTTTTTTGTAGGCTTCAGGGATGCTAGTGTTAATAACTGGAGAGAGAGTGTGTTAGGATAGCATGGGAAGACCAGCAGGATGCGAGTTTTATCATTGGGGTTTGTCTTAGATGTTAAGAGTACTGCTCCTGGATTGGTTGATATTCAGTTAAACTATAAGGCCTCACAGAATAGCACAACCATTAAGCAAAATATTGTAATAAGGGAGATAATGAGATGGTCCCTGTTCAAAGGTTTGCATACCTTTAGTTCTTAAAATAGTTTATTTCCCCTTATAGCATCAATGATTGTAGGAATTTAGTTTCATCCTTTGCATGCCGTGGTCCGTTAGCAGCAGTGTTATTTTCTCCATTTTTACTATCATCCCAAGGTATTCTGAATTCACATTATATGCAAGTATAGATAAGCATGAGCAGCAAACAAAGGGTCTGGAAAGAAAAGGGCAAGAATTTGGCAGCCAAACTTTCATCCAAGTCCAGACAGGCCTCAAGGTCACAGTATGGTGTACCAAGACTGACCTGGAACAGAAGAGTAAAGTAATTGATATGCCAGAACCTCGTGCCCCAGCATCACCGCCAACAGAAAACAAATTGAGCTAAACTGTGAGCTAGGCGGGCAAGGAGGATTTTAGGACGATTATTGGAACTGAGCATATCCCTTTTATCCCCACTGTCAACCTCAGTTAATAGCCCCTGCTAAGTCAACCGCATCAACCCCAACTGTACTGACAACTCTGCCTATGGAGTGCAGAAAGGACCAAAACTTGCTTTTTGAGCTGAAGGAAATGATTGCCACACTAGGCTTGGGGGACATAAATGGTATAAAAAGCAATGTAAAGAAAGGAATAATGGACCTAAACAAGAAAAGTGAGAAATGGCACCAAGGTTTAAAACAACTAGAGAAATGTTTAAGTAATAAGTTTACTAAAGTCTTTACAGAAATTCTAGAAAAACTGATGAAAAAATGCAGAAAAATATGAGCAAGTTAGAGAGTAAAATTGGATATTTCACTGTTCAGCTTGAAGATGTGAAGGAAATGTTGACAACTTGTAAATAGAAATAGAGAACTGAAATAGTTGAACTTTGAACTTCTGCCCCTGATAAAAAGGCAATGGCTGCAAAGTCAGAATGCAAAGTACTCCCTGACAAACTGGCTGCGCTGGAAGATAGATATAGAAGGAATAACATCAGAATCGAAGGTCTCTCTAAAAAACGTGAAAATCCAAATTCATTGAAATTCTTAGCTGAACTGTTCTCTAAAATAACTGGAGAGGACTTCAAATCGGACACTGAGATACAATTACAATACAATACAATACAATACAATATATTTTTGTATAACCCAAAATCACACAAGAAGTGCCGCAATGGGCTTTAACAGGCCCTGCCTCTTGACAGCCCCCAAGCCTTGACTCTCTAAGAAGACAAGGAAAAACTCCCAAGAAAACCCTTGGAAAAAACCTTGGGAAAGGCAGTTCAAAAAGAGTCTCCTTTCCAGGTAGGTTGGGTATGCAGTGTGTCTCAAAGAACGGGGTCAATACAATACACAGAACTAAACAAGACAGGGAGTTCAGGCTTGCGGAACGGCGAAGGTTAAAAATAAATAAATAACCTTCGCCGTTCTGCCTGCCTGAACTCCGTCTATCTATATAGTAATAGTAATTTTATTATTTTATAGGAGCTTCCCTGTCTGCCTATCATATAGTGCCTTTCCTTCCTACCTATCTATATATCTATCCCCTTAGCTGTTTTTTATATTATACAGTGCCTTCCCTGTTTATTTATATATCTAGTACCTTCTCTGCCTGTTTGTCTGATTGCATATAGCGCTGAACTTACTGCTCTGTACTATTCTGTCCTCTGCGTGTCCTGGAGTACAAAAGAAATACCACCATACAGCAACATGTGCGAACTGGCAAGATCGGGGAAAAAAACACGCGGTCACTGATTACAAACCGCAAGATGAATGAAAGAGACAATATATGTGAAAACATCATCGCACTAATGTAATATTATTTGAAAACGAACAGCATCAGAACGGGTTTGAATATGCGCCCGATCTGACGCTGTTCGTTTTCAGATAATATTGCATGTACTCTGCGTTGAAACTGCTGCACTGAATAAGCTGACACCTTCTGTAAGAGCGTCAGCGTGTATTCAAAGCTGATCTGACATTGTTCGTTTTCAAATAATATTGCATGTACTGTACTATTTTACAATAAAAACATATATTTGATTTCAGTCAGTCTGTAAGAGCCCGTGTAAATGCATGATAATTGTAAAGGTTAGCTTTTTTTATTTATTTTTTTTTATTCAGTTCCATTCTCTCAGTCGCGTTCACAATCCCCCCCTCTCCACCTGACACTGATGTTTTAACATAAAAACGCGCTATAGCTCAAATGTGATTTATTTGGAGACGCGCTATAGCTTGAATGCTATTTATATAGGGAAGAAAGTACAGTGTCAGGTGCTCATTCAGTGTAATAGGAACCATAGCACAGAGAGATGTGCAACAAGTGCATATGTCATGAATGCAGGAAGGGTGTGTGGGAATCTATACTAATAAAAGGCAAAGCCCTCACTCACTCACTCACTCACTCACTGACTCATCACTAATTCTCCAACTTCCCGTGTAGGTAGAAGGCTGAAATTTGGCAGGCTCATTCCTTACAGCTTACTTACAAAAGTTGGGCAGGTTTCATTTTGAAATTCTACGCCTAATGGTCATAACTGGAAGGTATTTTTTTTCCATTAACTGTAATAGAATTGAGCTGGAAAGACGTGGGGGGGCGGAGTTTCGTGTGACATCATCACGCCTCCCACGTAATCACGTGAACTGACTGTCAACGCAGTGCGTAGAAAACCAGGAAGACCTCCAAAAAGCGCTTAAGAAAACATGCATTATATAATTGAGAAGGCAGCGAAACAATAAGAAGCGAGCGAGTGACATATACTACCATATTCATGAGTGCTGCTACCTCGGAAAGAAAGCAAGGTGTAAACCTAAACTTTAAATTAAGTTCATAGACAGGCTACCGCTGGCGTTTCACATACCCACAGGTAATGCGGGATACAAGTTTAATGAGAGGACGCAGGATATAAACGAGAGTTTTGATCACTTTGTAACTAAGTTAAAATTGTAGGTGAAGGGGTGTGCTTATGCAAATTCCGAGAGACTGTGTTTGTGGGGGATTGACAGTTAAGGCGGGTGGGGAGTCACGTCATCATCTCCCCTTCCATTCATCTCATTTCGCTCTGAGCTGAGCTCCGCGGCTAACGCCGTCTTCCGAAGCAACTTCGTCAGACTGCCACCAAATACTCACAGAAAAATCCACAAGTTAATACACACGCTGTCTCTAGAGTTTCTCCACACTGAATCCTCCAGGCACTACTTACAAAAGGTCACATTGACAATCGTGTTACGTTATTTTTAAAATCTTTCCTTTTCTTAGCACAAGCACAGCTGAGAAGCTTCGATGCATGTGCTCCATAACGCTAAAAATAATGCATTTAATCACACTTTGCATTACAAGCAAAGGGGAGCTTTTGTCAATGCATGATTTCCTGGTACACGATTACATTGATCAGCGCATCCCGATTCATTTTACCCTCGCACCACCTTAGTTTGAGAAGAAGTATGAAAAATATGAGGTTAACACAGAAAAACAGATCACCAATTCAAGCTTTATGAATAATCGATTCGCCATCAATAATTGTTTTGGTAAAGCCATCCTCCTTCCATTTTATAATTTTTCTGCCACTAGCCATGATTAAATGAGCGGTAAAAAGTAAGAGCAAAGCGAGGGTGACTTATTTAGGCAGGCATATATATGACAGCAACACTCATGACAATGTCAATCATGTTACGTTATTATTAAAATGTTTCCTTTTCTTTTTCATTACTTCTTTAACACACTACTTCTCCGCTGCGAGGCGGGTATTTTGCTATATATATATATGAATGACCTCCAAAGAGCGCTGAGACTTTTGATATCATGAACGTGTCTGCAAAAACTGGGGTCTCCTGCCCAGCAAAAGTCGAGCAGCCAGCGCGTGCATAGCTGTGCCGGCCTTTGAGATGCTGACTGCGCTTCTGCCTTAAGTCAAAGTGAGCACTTTTAATTTTTTTTTATCCTCCCCCTGTGCTATAGCCCAGACAAGTGCAAACACGGGACCCCTTTTCTACACCACGGCAAAATAATATTAAGGCGATTCACACTTTCTTTTGCACGTATACGATTATGAGGTCCTCAGCTCGGATTATGAAGACACGCACAGGAGTGGAGGACTGACAGTGCCATCACAGCCGATTAATGGCGGGGACGTCTCACCAGTCTACACAAGACCCACTGCGATTGTCCCCAAAAGGCGATCATAACGTCAGCGAACACATCTCTCTATACTATATAAAAGAAAAAGGCAACTTTCCTTTCTTTACACCTTTTTTCCTTTTATCCCAAACCAAAGCCTTTCTCTCTTAACACTGCAGAGGACACAAAACTAATTTTCTTTAAATGCCGGTAAGGCACATTACCAGAGGCACAAATTTGAACGTTCACATAGAAAATGTAATTTCAATGTACCTGTACTTCTTAAAACGTTAATGTTTTACTGTTTCATAACTTATAGACTATAATTTATTATTTTTCCCTTGCAAACCTATACACACACATATAGACACATACAAACATACACACAAGTATATGTATGTATATATATATATACACACACACATACATACATACATACATACACACATATATATATAATTTGTGTGTATGTATATATGATGTAGATAGGTATGTATGTATGTGTATATATATATATATATATATGTGTATATGTAGATATGTATATAGATATGTAGATATGAAGATATGTATGTGTGTATATTTATATATATATATATATGTATGTATGTATGTGTGTGTATATATGACAGCAGCAATTCAAGCTGTGAGAAAACAGTAAAAAGGAGGCGTGTCAGACGTCGTGGTACATTTTCTGATGCATCTACCGAAAACAACTTTGTGACGCTGCCGCCAAATACACAAAACAATTACTTTGACAATCATGTTACATTATTTTTAAAATGTTTCCTTTTCTTTTTCATAACTTCTTTAACACATGACATCGCTGTGAAGCGTGGGTATTTTGCTATATATATATATATATATATATATATATATATATCACAGCGACACTCATAACAGTGACAAAACAATTACATTGACAATCATGTTACGTTATTTTCAAAATGTTTCCTTTTCTTTCTCTTTCCTTCTTTAACACACTACTTCTCCGCTGCCAAGCGCGGGTATTCTGCTAGTTGTTAATATTTGAATGTGATGATTTTATATAGCACGGATCGGAAATCAGCAGTTCTTAACATTGCACCACGGAAGCTGTCGTATCAACCACCTACTGTAACTTGCTTTATTTTTTCTTCACTTATAGTCTAGAATAAAAGTGCACTTGTTTTGTTATACTTGTACACCAACATATGTTCCTGTGTTTGAGCGATACGGGCATGCTCAAAAAATAGACGTGTAATGCCACGAAAAGTGCACGCAGGCACTGCAGTTCATAGCGTTGGTACGAGAATGCAGTCACAAATACGCTGCAGAGCTACAGCACATCTTTATGTGAAAACAGCAGTGTCAGATTGGGGGGAGGTAGTGAAGGATCTTGAACACGACTGAGAGAATGAAAAGTGAATAGAAAATAAAATGAACCTTTACAAGTATCATAAATTACACTAGCTGTTACACACAGAAATCAAATATATGTTTTTATTCTAAAATAGTAAGAATAAGAGCAGTTTACTACTCAAAACAGAATCGTGCGGGATCGAACTCATGACCTTTTGATTACTAGTCAGCAGCTGATGTGGCAGTTGCAACAAGTATGTCAATGTGGCATGCTAAGGCGGCTTTTTTTCTGCAGTTATTTTTTGAATAAAAGCATACTTGTTCTGTTATATTTCTACCATTTGTGAAACTGTTTCTTTGATATTTGGACTTCAGGCTTCATACATTATATAGTTTATGCCTACATTTTGTCATTTACTACTACAGTATGAAAAACGTTTCTGTTTTAAAAATGTGTTTACACGGATTACTGTAGAAATGGAACACAAGTGAAATGCGTGTATTCCAAATAATGATCTATTATTTCCACTCTAAAACTCCACTTCACTCCCAGATAATCGATCAAGGCATGAGCTGGGAGAAGTTTCTGCACGTTCTAAGTCGGTAGGGGATGGAATAGCCGGCTACTTGCAACTTTTCTTTATTAGCACATTTAGATTAACAAAAGACCCTGGCGGAGAGGTGAGAACGGTTTTAAGAAGCGATTTAAGGTGGGACGGATCTACTTTTTTCGTAGGCTCTGGTAATTCTAGTGTTAATAAACAACCAAGAAAAGTAACATTGCAGGAGTTCACGCTATAGCCTTAGGTACCGCTTGCTGTAAACACTTTTTTTTAAACAAACAACCAAGAAAACTAACCTTGCATGAGTCGAGTTCTGCCATGAAGAAAGCGAGCAGGAAACTGGGTGGAGAGGAGGTTACAGTTTTGATGTATAGTCCCTCTGTGCAATGCACGTCTGACCGAGAACAATGTACTACATGGAGAGACTGAACACGTGTGGAAATCATCAGCGTGTATGAACCGGAAGGGAAACGAAATAGTGCACAAAGAGTTCACAAACAAAAGCACGCACGTCTGACTGAGAACAATACGGCACGTACAAAACGGAAGGGGAAATTGGCTTATTTGTCAACCGAGTGTGTGGTCTTGAACAGATGCAAAAGTTTGGTGAACTTTTTGGTTGAACGCAACTGAGAGAATGAAACTAAATAAAAAAAAAAATAAAAAACAAAGCTAACCTTTACAAGTATCATACATTTACACCGGCTGTTACAGACTGAAATCGAATGTATATTCTTATTCTAAAATAGTAAGAGTAAAAGCACCTAACTTCTCAAAACGGACTCGTCGGGGATCGAACCCGTGAAGTTTTGATTACCAGTTAACAGTTGATACCGTTGCTCCACCGAAGCAGTTGTAGTAAATGCGTATCAATGTCGAACCCTAACGCGCGTTGTTTTTCTGCTGTTATATTTTTGAATAAAAGTGCACTTGTTCTGTTATATTTGTACTTTTTGTGAAAGTGTTTCTTTGATATTTGGACTTCAGGCTTCACACATTATAAACTTCATGACTTCATTTTGTCAATTATTACTAAAACATGAAAAACATTTCTTTTTTAACAATGTGTTTACATAGATTGTTTTAGACAAGGAACACACATGAAATGCATATGTTCCAAATAACAATATAGTATTTAGAAAAGGTGTGATTTTGCTTGACTTCTCACTCTATACAATTCCCAACAACTGACACACAGATTAACAGACTTGAGCTGAGAAAACTGTGTGCTGGTGGGGAATGTGATAGCAGACTTCTTACTGATTATCAACACATTTAAAGGACAAAAGATGCTGACGGAAAGGTGAGAAATGATTTAAGGTCGGGACGGATCTACAAGTTTTTTTCGTAGGTTCTGGTAATTCTAGTGTTAAACAGTTTGTTCAGAGCAAATGGTCTGACTGGAATATCCTAAAAGACACCAGTATTTTGTGGCGCCAGAAATATGTACATCGCGGGTCAGGTCACCGCCACTGCCGGGCTGCAAATGAAAAGATCACAGGCAGCATTTGCTCAGTAATACGCCGTTCTACTCATGGCCCTGGAAATAGAAGTGTAAGTGTGCCAAATTTACAATATGTGAAAATAAATTCCGGTCAAGGCTCTGTGTAAAAAGAAGTCTCATCAACTAATATTGCATTGTTTAATTTGAGATCTCTTAATGGCAAAGCATTGGTGCTGTTAGAATTCGTAATTGACACCAAACTTGATATGCTGTGTTTAACAGAGACTTGGCAAAAATAAAATGAATTTATGTCTCTCACGGTGTTGACACCACCTGGTTACACTTTTCTCACAGAGCCTCGTAGCTCAAGACAAGGCAGAGGACTTGCAGTAATTGTCAGAGTGGAGTTAAACATTAAAAGAATCCCAATTGATTGTCCATTGTCTTTCGAGTGTCTGGCTCTTAAACTAATAACGGAATCAGATCCTGTCTTACTCATTGTTTATTATCTTCCTCCAAAATACAATGCATTCTTCTTATCTGATCTGACTGAACTATTAACTTAAGTTCTTTTCCCAGAGAGTCATTCTTCTTGGTGATTTCAACATCCATATTGACGTCCCTACATCTAAAATGAGAAATTAATTCCTATCCTTACTGGACTGTTTTGACTTGACACAACATGTTGATTTTTCCACCCACTCTGGTGGTCATATATTGGATTTGATCTGTACTTCTGGACTATCTGTTGCCGACACTTACAGCACTGATTTGAGACTCTCAGACCATAAAGCAGCACTTTTCACTGTCTCATTACCTCTCTCTCCTCTTACCTGTAAACGACAAATTTCTTACAGAAACCTTAAAAATATCTGTCCCTCTATCTTTTCTGGATCCATTTCTGATTTTTTACTGTCTTCACCAATTCCATCAACACTAAATGGTCTTGTTGACCACTATAACACAGCCCTTCATTCAGCATTAGATAGAACAGCCCCTTTAAAACATAAGGAGGTTTCCTTTAAGTGTTCAGCTCCTTTGTATAATTCAGAATTGCAGTCTATGAAAGCAGCTTACTGACCCCCTTGAGAGAATGTCACGTAAGTCTGGCCTCACCGTGCACATCCAGGCTTTCTCTGACCACCACAGAGCTTACAGAGAAGCACTAACAGCTGCCAAGAACACCCATTATGGCAGAATAATAGAAATTCGCCACAATAACCCAAGGGTTTTGTTCTCTGTAGTTAATTAACTACTCCAACCCGCATCTGGCTCAACTACCTCTTCTACTGAAGTCTGTGAGAAATTCCTGTACTTTTTCCATAACAAAATGAAAGATGTAAATAATTCAACTAACATAAATACATCATCTGTTTATATCTTTCCCTGTATTCCCACTCCATCCAGCTCATTCCCTAAGTTCTCACCAGTCACATCTGCTTTTGTTAATGACCTGCTTTGTAAGATGAGGCAGACTACTTGTGTACTGGACCCCATCCCCACTGCACTACTTAAATCCTGCCTTTATGTCACAATCCCGCCTATTACAACAATAATAAACTCATCCCTTGACACTGGCTTTGTGCCTCCCACTTTTAAAACCACTTCTCTAACCCCAATGTTAAAAAAGTCTTAGTCTTGATGCTGACAATTTTAACAATTTTCAGCCTATTTCCCACTTACCTTTTCTGTCAAAAGTTCTTGAGCATGTTTTAGCTACCCAACTCGCCAACTACTTAACTTCTAATAATTTCATGGAACGCTTTCAGTCTGGTTTCAGAGCATAGCACAGTTGTGTAACTGCTCTGCTATGGGTTACCAATGATTTGCTTATGGCAGCAGACTCTGGACAAACAAGCATATTAATTCTGTTAGACCTCAGTGCAGCATTTGACACTGTCATATGTGACATTCTACTGTCCAGAATGGAGAACACGCTTGTTATCTCTGGCACTGCCCCCCCAGTGGTTCAAGTCTTATCTGACATATGCAAGAGTTTGTTAGTCTTGGCAATAGCCAGCACAGCAACAGTCATACAAGGAGTTCCACAGGGCTCTGTCCTCGGTCCTCTGCTTTTCTGTATTTATATGCTTCCCCTTGCCAATATTTCCTAGCTTCCTACAATGCTATATACTGTATACCAGGGGTGCCCAATACGTCGATCACAATCGACCGGTAGATCGAAAAGGTAGTGCAGATGGATTGCGTTGCATTCAAAAAAAATTTTTTTTTAATGTTAGTCTATATATCCTCCCTATGGCATTTGCCACTTGATTGAAATATTGGGTGGCCAGTCTGAGATCTCTTTTCTTCTAACACACTGGTCATTCCGCACGCACGATCAAACGCGCGAGCTACTGCAAAATCCCGGCTATCTAAGTGATATAGTTAGCCTTCCAATTTATAGCGACTAAAGAAGGGATTTTTAAAAAAAAATAAATTTTTTGGGTAGGGTATGGGCTGGATGTGGAATTGTAAAAGGATTTTTTTTCTCACAATGTCACAATCGAAGTGCATTTGTCTGATCTGCCAATATATCATTGCCATTCCAAAGAAGGAAAATGTGGAAAGGCACTTTCAAACTGTTCATAAAAATTACAAAAATGACTTCCTTCCGAAAAGCGATCTGAGAAAGAGAAAGGAGAGGGAACTAAAATCACAGTTAATCATACAGCCGTCATTTTTCACTCGGCTGAATTAAAAAGCAAAGGCTGACACACTGAAGCATCGTTCTGGGTGAGTCACTCGATCATTAAGCATCAGAAGTCCTTCCAAGATGGAGAGATGATAAAAGAGGCCTTTGTTGAGACAGATGGCTAGGGCGAAATTCCTGCTGAGATTTCTCTTTGTCATTAAACATGCAGAATACAAGCAACTTAATAACAATCAATGGCCGCTAGCCTTGGCATTTTGAATGAGTGTTGAATGAGATTAATATACAGCTGCAAGAAAAAGAGAAAACCATGGTCAATATGATAAGCTCAGTTAATGCTTTCAAACGAAAAATGCAACATCTGCACTCAAAGCTGCAGCGCCTTGATTTGGGGAACATCCAAAACCTCGCGTCAGAGCTGGAGACATAATGGAAGGTGTGTGTGCAACTTGACAGCATACGCTACACAGAGCATCCTGAAAATTTCCTATCAAACTTTGACAGACGGTTTCAGGACTCAGCTTTACTTGAGCCAATTGCTACATTTAAGTGCTATCCATTTAGGGAAGATGTTAAGGGTGATTCACCCGCATCAAAAATTGCAATATTGTTTCACCTAAAACTCCTCTACAGTGGAGGATGAGATTTTGACACTACAGGATGACATTCAGCTGAAGTCTGGGGCTCTTGCACAGTTTTGGAACTTACTCACAGAGGGAAAAGTACCCAAACATGAGGAAATGTGCTACCTCCTTGACTGCATTATTTGGCTTTACTTATTTATGAGAGTCAGCCTTTTCCCACATGAAGTTTATTAAATCCAAATACTGTTGTGACCATAAATGTATTGAATTATTATTGTGCCATTAAGGTTATTCAGTTATGCAAGGTATGGCAACATATATTTTATGTATAAAGTATACACAGTGTATATATATATATATATATATATATATATATATATATATATATATATAATTCATAGCATTTTTAATGTAGGTAGATCATTTCGACCTGGTCATTTTAAAAGTTGCTCGCAAGCCGAAAAAGTGTGGGCACCCCTGCTATATACCCTGACGTTCTTTCTTAAACTCTGTAAAGTGCCTTGAGCATGGGAAAAGCGCTACATGAATACAATTTATTATTATTATTAATACATGTTTCCGAAAGGCAATTTGACATGGTGAGGGGCAGCTTATTTAATACTGAAGTAATTCTGATAAATATTCTCTTCATGTTTTACTGACTTGGTACCATCAGGTTATTCATTTTTAAACTCCCCTCGTCTGACTGCCACTGTTTTCAAAAGTATGTTCTTGTGTCGGAGTCTTACAAAGGGTCCGTTTAGTAGCTTTGAACAGCAACTTTTCGAAGTGTGCAGCTCCCCTTCTTTGTTGTTTGCTGTGGTTTATAGACCTCCTGTAATTAATGATATCTTCATTTCTGAATTTTCTGATCTCCTTGCTGATATCACCGTCTCCCATGACAAAGTATTTATTGTTGGTGATTTTAACATTAACGTTTGTTGTCAATTGAAACCTTTGGTTAATGTCTTTTTATCACTATTGGACACATTTGATTTTATCCAGCATATTAATATGCCAACTCACTCTCTCGGTCACACCCTTGATCTCATTCTTACAAGTGATATTTCAGTTAATAATATTGATTTATGTGATGTTTCTTTTACTGATCACTTTTCTATAATGATGGATTTGAATATCACTGTAGATATCCCAACTACTGTACTAATTGTGCTTCACGCTGCTCTAACTTTTTAAATTCTTCTATTATATCTGATTTTAAAACCATATTATCTAGTCTTGATGTGCATGTCCAATATGATTGTATCCATGATTCTGTCTTAGAATTTAATTCTTCTTGTAAAACGGTTTTAGACTCAAATGCTCCACTCAAGATACACTGTAATAAGGGAAGACCTGCTCCCTAGCTAAATGAAACTACGCGATTGCTGTGCCGGGCCTGTCGAACTGCGGAACGGTGTTGGAAAAAAGATGGACTGATTGTTTCTAAACAGATTTTTAGGACTTCTCTATGCAACTTCCAGGTTGCAGTTAAGAAAGCTAAACATGATTTCTTCGCGGATTTAGTATCCCATCATTCTAAGAATCCTAGAGTTTTATTTAATTCAATTAATGTGGCCATTCACCTTCATTCTGCGATAGGATTAAATAGCACTGTTGTTTCATGTGAGCAGTTTCTTTCATTCTTTGTCAGTAAAATTGATAAAATTCGCTGTGGTATTGTTCCAACTGACTATGAACTTCCTACTGTTAATCAGGGTATTGTCTTGGAAACTCTTGATCTTGTGTCACTTTCACAGTTAAAAAGAACTATTGACACCCTTAAACCAGCTCACAGTCCTCTTGATATTGTACCACCATGCCTCTTAGTGGAAGCCTTTGATGTTTTGGGTCCATCTTTACTAGCCATTATCAATGATTCTATTAGTGTGGGGGTTGTGCCCTCATTTTTTAAACATGCTGCAGTGATGCCTATTATAAAATTTTGTAAGTAAAACTCTATTGTAATGTCTGATCACGCTGCTCTGATCATGGAGCTTAACTTACTATGTCTTGCACACTCATGTTGTAGCTGGCATCTTAACTCCTTGTCGTTAGTTGATAAACACTACACAGAATTCATATATAAGAAAATTAATTATTTTCTGGAGACACATACAGGGTGGTCCAGATCTAATTATGCACATCCAGATCGTCTGGATGAATTTGATTTATGCGGGGATGATTCCAGTTCGCCGCAAAGACAATTCTTCATGTCAGTTCGCACACTTCTCGATGGTCCAGGATTTTTCTGGTGATTTTCTATGTAACAAACTTAATAAGTTATAGCGTAATGAAAATTGCATAATTAGATCTGGACCACCCTATACATCTATACATCTCCAGAGGTCTCTGCAGATATACTCTGGGAAACTCTGAAGGCATTTTTAAGAGGAGAGCTTATTTGATATCTTTCTCACAACAAAATTAATTGGTAGGCTTTTGAGTTAATCAGTGAAATTACCAGAAGAGATCTAGAATATGCCAGGTCTCCAATGAGGCACTTTATAGGATAAGACAGGTTTTGCAATCAGAATTTAACTTCTTGACTACTAAAGAAATGGAACAGCTGAACTTTAAATCACAATATCATTATTATAAACATTGGTAAAAGGCCAATAAAATTTTAGCTTAACAAATCCACAAGCAGGAAGTCCTCAGTACAATAACAGCAATTACCAACATAGATGGAGATTAAATCATAGAACATTAAAATATAACCCACATATTTAGAGAGTACTTATAAGTCCTTATATTCCAATCAGTGTAAAGAACATAAGATAAGACACAATCTAATGAATTGTTTGGCCTATTACAGTTACCACAGCTAAATACTCTTAGTGCTGTGTAACTGCATAAACCTCTGACACTCCCAGAATTATTAGATACTATAAACTAACTTCGGAGTGAGAAAGCAGCAGGCCCTGATGGCAACCCAGTGGAATTTTATAAACAAAATTTCAAATAAGTTAGCTCCACTGTTATTAGCAATGTTTACAGAAGCTAAAGACAACAACATCCTACCTCAAACTTTTCACTAAGCATTAATTTCCATCTTTCCAATGAAAAATAAGAACTCACTACAATGTGTATCATACATGTCAATCTTACTCCTGAATAATGACATTAATTTACTCTCCAAAGTTCTAGCTGGAAGGATTGAGAAGTACTTCTTTCTGTAATATCACTAGGCCAAACCATGTTAAGTAAAGGGCAGACACATAGCTTCTAATCTGTGGTGATTGTTTAATTTAACCCTTAAACCGCTGTAATCGGCTATAGTCGGTTTCTGATGCAATTTGTCAGCATGCTGGAGCCAATTATATTCGACAAAGTGCATTCGTTGAATGCCATAACCGGCTAAAGTCAGTTTCCAGTGCAATTTGGAAGCACACCAGTGCCGAGCATATACGGCAACATAGACTTGGCGATGTACATTCTTTGATTTCCACAACTGGCTAAAGTTGTTTCCCAGTGCAATTTGCCAGCACGCCGGAGCTGAGTATATTTGGCGACATATAGTCATTGAATGCTGCAACCGGCTATAGTTGCTTCACAGAGCAATTTGCTGGAACGCTGGAGCTAACCAGTCAGTGCCGTATAATTATTGAGCAGCCTGCTCATGACCGCTGCCGGCCCTGGAAGCACTGCAGCATCAATGTCCCTGGGATTCAGCTGCTGCACTAGACTAGCCTGCAAGCATCAGTGCTTACCTCTGTTTGCTTGTGTGTATGCAGTTCAAGCGCAGTTGGCTTGGTGATTTACTGAATTTCATTAATGGCATCAGTTGCACCTTGTACATATAATAATTGATTGTTGCAGTAGTTTTTAAAAAAGTTTTTACAACTTATTGACAGTGTGCAAAAATGATCAGTGTTGCAGAAATGGTGATGCTCTTTGCATGAAAAAAATGTGTTCCATTAAAATTTCACATTTTCTTTGTGAATTGTGATGTTAACTTTAAAAGTGCAACAAAATAGTATTTGGCGTCCAGGGGTGCATTAACCCCCAAGTATGTGGAGGTTTAAAGGTTAATATATTCACCCATTAAATCTTACATCCAAGACATCTTATTATCTTTGAATGCAGAAAAAGCATTTGACACAGTTGAATGGGACTACCTATTCACCACATTGTACAAATTTGGGTTCGGCCCTAACATGTGCATGGATTAAAGTACTCTATACTAGTCCAGATGCCTCAGTTCTTATTAACAACATTATTTTGGACTATTACAAACTAGAACGTGGTATTCGACAAGGATGTCCCCTATCACCATTGCTTTTAAAAAACACCATTGAGCCATTGGCTGTTTACTTTCGAAATGTATCAGTGATAAAGGGGATTTTCAGAGAAGGGTTTGAACACAAAATAGCATTATATTCAGATGCTATGATACTGTATATGTCTAACCCACAAAACTCCATGTTAGCAGTCCTAAAAGCACCAGCAGATTTTCAAAAGGTAGCTGGACTCAAAATTAATTTGGATAAACGTGTGCTTTTTCCAGTAAACTCTCTAACACACAACATTATACTGGACACCTTCCCATTTATCTTAGCAGATCAGTTTAAATATCTTGGGGTAAATATCACAAGTAATTACAACATCCAGAGCCTTGAGGAACTTTGGGCGTATCTCATCCACCCCAGGGGCCCTGCTACCAAGGAGTTTTTTGACCACCTCGGTGACCTCAGTCCCCGAGATGGGAGAGCCCACCTCAGAGTCCCCAGGCTCTGCTTCCTCATTGGAAGGCATGTTAGTGGGATTGAGGAGGTCTTCAAAGTACTCTCCCCACCGACCCACATCGTCCCGAGTCGAGGTCAGCAGTGCTCCATCCCCACCATATATGGTGTTGACACTGTACTGCTTCCCCCTCCTGAGACGCCGGACGGTGGACCAGAATCTCCTCGAAGCTGTCTGAAAGTCATTCTCCATGGCCTCTCCAAACTCCTCCCATGCCCGAGTTTTTGACTCAGCAACCACTGAAGCCGCATTCTGCTTGGCCTGCTGGTACCTTTCAGCTGCCTCCAGAGACCCACAGGACAAAAAGGTCCTATAGGACTCCTCCTTCAGTTTGACAGCATCCCTCACCGCCGGTGTCCACCAACGGGTTCGGGGATTGCTGCCACGACAGGCACCGACCATCTTACGGCCACAGCTCCGGTCAGCCGCCTCAATAATAAAGGCACGGAACTTGGCCCATTCGGACCCAATGTCTCCCAACTCCCTCGGGACGTGGTCAAAGTTTTGCCGAAGGCGGGAGTTGAAGCTACTTCTGACAGGGGACTCTGCCAGCCGTTCCCAGCAGACCCTCACAACACGTTTGGGCCTACCAGGCCTGACCTGCATCTTCCCCCACCATCGAAGCCAACTCACCACCAGATGGTGATCAGTTGACAGCTCCACCCCTCTTCACCCGAGTGTCCAAGACATATGGCTGCAAGTCCGACGACACGACCACAAAGTCGATCATCGAACTGAGGCCTAGGGTGTCCTGGTGCCAAGTGCACACATAAACACCCTTATGCTTGAACATGGTGTTTGTTACGGACAATCCGTGACGAGCACAGAAGTCCAATAACAAAACACAGCTCGGGTTCAGATCGGGGGGGGGCATTCCTCCCAGTCACGCCCTTCCAGGTCTCACTGTCATTGCCCACGTGAGCATTGAAGTCTCCCAGGAGAGCGAGGGAGTCCCCAGAAGGTACGCCCTCTAGCACCCCCTCCAGAGACTCCAATAAGGGTGGATACTCCAAACTGCTGCTCGGCGCATACACACAAGCAACAGTCAGGACCCTTCCACCCACCCGAAGGCGGAGGGAGGCCACCCTCTCGTCCACTGGGGTAAACCCCAATGCACAGGCTCCAAGTTGGGGGGCAATAAGTATGCCCATACCTGCTCGGCGCCTCTCACCGGGGGCAACTCCAGAGTGGTAGAGAGTCCAGCCCCTCTCAAGGAGATTGGTTCCAGAGTCCAAGCTTTGCGTAGAGGTGAGTCCGACTATATGTAGCCAGAACCGCTCGACCTCGCGCACTCCAGGGTATGTACCTAAATTTGGAATTAATGGGAAATTTAAAAAAACTCCACAGTAGGTTGATAAAGAGTTAAGGAAAGGGAAAAAACAGCTGTATAAGGCATATAAGACTAATACTGAAACTCCATAGTGAATCATGGGGCACATGAGGGCAACCATTAAAAAGGATATTAGGGAGGCTAAAAAACAGTTGGGGAGGAATATAGCAGATAAGGAGAAAGACAGCCTAAGATATTTTTTCAGTATTTTAATAGTAAACGAATAGCCAAGGAGGAGGTTAAGTGCATCAGAAATGGTAAATGGGAGTTAAAAGAAACAGACGGTGAAATAGCAGATGCTCCAAACTTCCAGGTTTTGGTTCAGAAGAGTTAGGTTGTGTTTTACTAACATTCTGGAATTCTATGAGGAAGCAACAAAAGAATATTGTCAAAGTGGAGCATATGATATCAAATGCTTTCTGAAAGTTAAGATAAATGATAAAGTGCGACATGAGAAGTTGGGCATCAAATTAAAAGTAGTGGGAGTCCAGGGTGATGTTTTAGATGGGTGAAGAATTGGCTTAGACACAGGAAGCAGATGGTGGTGGTGTGGGGAACCTTATCAGAGTTGGCTAATGTTAAGAGTGGTGTTCCACAGGGGTCAGTGCTAGGGCCGCTGCTATTTTTAATAAATAAATAAATAAATATAGATATAATTGTTTACTTTGACTATGACAAAATGTTACACAGGTTGAGGCATAATTTATTTGTTTTATGGTGATGCCTTTTGTTTTAGCATAGCTCTTTATACTCTTATGAAAAATATGTAGTACAGTAATATTGACATGAATAACTTACTGGATTCTGATAACTGTAACACATAGTTTTCATTTTAAACAACAAATTGTTATTGAGGATTATTTATATTTGTTATAAATAGGGCTGGGAAAGTTAATGCATTATTATTGCATTAACACATTAATTAATTAATGCCGACAATTATTTTATCGTGCATTAATGCAGTTTTTGTTGTTGTTATTATTATTATTATTATTATTATTATTATTATTATTTTGAAAGCCTCAGTCTCGCTAGCGACCGATGGAGATCAGTGATCTTCTTGTTACAGCACTTTTTAATATGCTATTGCTAGAAGGAAAATTATCTTTGTTGATTTGACCTTGATTCCCTGCATGTGCATGAGTAGCGAAGAGCAAACAGTTTCTAAAGTGGCATGTGGAGAGATACCAAAGTGAATGCTCAAAGCAAAATAATCCTTGGATGACTTGTTTTGTATTATCACTGAAGCTGACTCTGTTTTTGATGCAAGTTATCTGGAGATGTAGATCGAAAAGGAAAGTCAGGTACCGTGATCAGCTGATCGTGGTGCTGAACATGTTCGTGTAGCTGATGCACCTATGGCAATGTTAGCCTGGGAGGACAGACACTTACGATGACATGAGGTGCAAACCATATTGTTTCTCACTGCAACTGCTACCCCCACGCACCCGTCTCACAAAGACAGCCAGGCAGCCAGCCCACCATGTATTCCCACTGGCCGTCGAGCTGTCCCCCGCGCTGCTGCTGCAAACTGCAAACAGACGCCAACAGCAGGCACAACAGCCAGCAACATACATTTTATGTTGATTTATGTGTGAATCCATTGCTCTATGTGCTTTTCAGAAAAATTTGTATTTTGGAAAATATATTAGCCCTCAAAGAGTTGCTACTGAACATAGACTCTTAATGCTGCTTGCTGATAAAAGAAAATGTTTCTGCTGGTATCTGTTCAGATGAATACGAAAACAGATTTAGAGATGTCAACTTGCTGTTGCTCAGAAGGTGCTAGTTATGATCGTGGCTCTGAACTCTGAGGGTAACTTGTTTTTCTATAACAAACTAGAGAAAACGTTAATGCCCTGGCAGTGGCAAATAGCTTTGATTTTATATTTGATTTGATTACATTAATGTTTAAGTTTAGATTTACAAGAAATCTTTTAACTGCTACTATGTAAAGGGAATCAGGGCTCGTAAAATTTCAAAATCCCTGGTAGCCCTTCGGGCAGGCACTGTTCAGTTTTTGGTAGCCCAAAATAAATTTAAGTAGCCCAAATAAAAAAGAGATTATTTTTAATGTATAATATTATAAAGGAAACAAAACATCAATCAAACAATTGTTAAAACACAAATTACATCTGTATAAAAATTACAATCATCAACTCGAATATTTGGTTCTAATTGAGCACAAATTTCTATGAACTTGTAAGAACTGTGTAGAACATAAATCAGTCTGTGTCAGATTCTGAATCTGAAATTTCTACTGAAGTCACGGATGAGAAAATGCCACTCGATGTGAAGGGAATAGCATCTCCTTCATCAGCTTTCTCTTCGTGTGCATCGGCCTCCATTTCACTGCTCTTTGTTCTTGTCGGGGTTTTATGATCCAGGTGTCTTGAACCTTTTCCAGAAAACATCCAGAAACAAATTGACTTGTCAGGGCAAAAAGATTCAACCGTTTCCCCATTAATGTAGAGTTGCATGTAGTCATTCAGTGTTTCAGGGTGTAGAGAGGTACGATGTGTTGTCTTCACTCGGTTCATGCAAGAAAATCCTCTCTCACAGATGGCTGTTGATGGACTAAATGTCAGCATTAATTTCACCAGCAACAAGATATGAGAGAGGTGTTCTGGATCCTCAGAGAGGAGATCTCTGTACAAGCAATCTACCTTGCTACCCCGGTGTTCTGCAAGCCACATTTTTAGATCTATCCATTCTTGTGGAATTTTCTCTTTCTCTTCCTCATCTAGCAAACTGGCAAAATGTGTGACAAGATAATCCACCTCTTCATCCCCATAATTTGCCAGCTCTTCTCTGGGGTAGGGAAGAGTGGAAGGGTCAAAAACCTTGAAACAAGAGAGAGGCTTTTCACGCAAATTTTAAAATCTGTTGTCCATGTACTTGACTGTGTTGTCAATAATCTTCTGAATCTCTGTACCAAAGGTGTCTTTTCTGTGCCCTCACCTCTTCTAGCAGGTCGCTGACTTTTTGTGAGCTGAGTTCCACAGTAGCAAATGCTACCATCCTCATTCGCTGTGAACTTTGTGTCCAAGGTTTTCTGGTATTCTCCTGGTTTTGTTTTTAGGCTGAGTACGCGTGATGTGGTGCTCTCAACTTTTGTTTGTGTGATGTTTAGGTTATCATGCTGAAAATCAGTACAGCATTTGGATAAGATGGTACTGTTGTCCAACATGAAATGCAGGAAGTGAACAAATTTCTCAGTCTTCATCTCCTGCACCACCCCCTCAGCCTTGGCTGTATCCTCAGACTTGACATCACTTCCTCCTGCCATGCTCTCCATATGAACAACAATGGGAGTGTAATTTTTTTCCACAGCCTTCAGACATCTCAGCCGGCTTGGAAGCCACCGTGTGCTCTTCAGGCCACTGAAATATGCCAGTTTCTATTTAGTAGTTCACTTATTTCGGTCAGTTCTCTTCGCTGCTTTGGGGAATAGTAGTACATCTTAAAGATGGTTTTCAGTGTATCTTCAAATTTCACCAGGTACTCATAGCCTTTCACGCTATCCAGCACGGCTAGCTCTAATTTGTGTGCCACACAGTGGATTGTTATGATGTGGGGTATCCTCTGTTTCAGTCTCCCAGCTACTCCTGTTTTCTCACCCATCATCACTGCAGCAGTATCAAAATTTGCACACACTACTTTCTTTTTCCATGTGTCTTCTCTGATACCCATGGTGTTTACTGCTTCATCAATAGCCTCTAAAATACCTGCAGCATTTGCACTCTTGACTGGCCGACGTTTGATCATGTATGTGGATATGTCACCATTATCTCTCACTTATCTGACATGAACCAACTCCTGTTCTATTATACCAGTGTCTGTACTGCCATCTGCAAGAATGGATAAGAACCTGCTTTCTTAAATTTACTTGTCGATCTGGTCTCTTGAAGTTTGTGCTATTGCTCCAATAAACTCTCTGCAAGCATGGTCATTGAGGTAAGTGGAACCAAGATCTAGGCCATTTGCTTTTTTTGCTAAATTTTGCCAATGGTAGTTCACTCTTTGCAACATAGTACGTTGTTATAAACAGCTTTTTCAGGACTTCTTGTTGTGCTTGGTTTATTTTTAGTATGTTTTTTGCAATTAGTGTTTGTTCTGGGAAAGATGCTGCATACTGAGCACCAATGCATTTCTTGTGATGCAGAGATTTCTCATGGGTTCTGATGGGGTCTTTCCTTAAATTACTGGTCCCAGTAACAAAAGCGCTTGTTGAGTCAGAAATTGAGGGAAACTCACAACACACCCGGCAGAACATTATACTATTTAGCTTGTCATATTCCAGCCACAGAAATTCTTTTGTCCATGAAACCAAACAGCTGCGCTTTCTTTTTGCCTCATAGTCTGATTTGTCATAACTTTTCCGCTTTGTGGTAGGCTTTTCTTTGGCTGTCCCTTCTTCACCCTGACCTGTCTTATTTGACTCAGCAGAACTAAAATACCTGCGTAAATCCATCTATTTTTACACACGCACACACATAACGGTCAGCGATTTTTTTAAAATTCTCTGCGCAATCAACCTCTATCACATGTTTAAGCTTGCTGCGGGAGATTTCACTTGTCACATTTGAATAGTAAGCTAATGAGTGATAAGATGATGTCAGAGGAATTGGTGTGCAATTAATCCGTTGCTGACCAATCAATACTGCCGCTCTCTATACACAGTTTGTGCGATCGCAAAGTGAAAGTAAAAAACAAGCGCAAATTCAAAAGCGATTTCAATATTTCACATATTAAAAGTGGCTCAACGATGCCCGAAAATGACATAATTACCCAGCTACATTTGCGAAAGAATGCAAAATCATTGACATATAGTTTTCCTTCCTATGATAGCCCAACGGGCAGGGCTGAGATAGATTTTGGTAGCCCGACCGGAAGATACAATAGCCCCGGGAAGTTGGGCTAGTGATTTTGCGAGCCCTGGGAATACTGCTGTTAAAAAGCACCTTATTTGTTTAAAGTGTTTACAAGCCATATACACACAATACACCTCATTATTGAATCTTGTGCATAACAGTGAGATTGTTGTAATTGTCTGCTATTAATCGTGATTAAAAATTTACGCACTATTTATAATCATATTGGTAGATATGTATGCTTTGTAGTAAAGATCCTCTGTAATTTTACAAAGTAGGCAAATTAGGTAATGTAAGCTCCCTCGTGACCATGTGTCTCAGTCTCTTTAGTTGAATAACTATTTCACCTACATGTATTTGCAATTAGCACATAAGTCTTAATTATTTAGAAATTGTCTAATGTAAACTCTGTCAAAAGTGAGTTTCCTTTGGTTTAGCTGGAATAGCAGTGATTATTCAGTCTGTCCGTACATTGTAAGGAAAAAAGACAATATAGGATGAAGTTTTGGGGTTTCCAGGGAGGTCCTCATTTTAATAACAACTATGATTAAGTTGGCCAAGGTAAGCCTGCATTTGATTGCTCTTCTGTAGTCTGTAAATACATGTGACTCACCCTATAGTTGGAGAAGTAATGCTATTGAAGTTTCAGTTTGTATGACGTGTTTGAGAATGGTTTGAATGTAGATTCATTATTATAAAGAGTTTCCCTTATTGTTAGGCAGTCTGGTTGTGTTTATATATGAATATGTAGCTGAATATTGCAGTATCTACTCCCTCAGACACTGTTTTGATGAATGGAACGAAAAGTGTTAGTTTCTCACCAGCAGATAAAATAAAAACATAACTTAATGTTTTTAAACCCACCTAATCAAATTAAGTACTGTAAGATACTGTGAATTCAGGGAATAATTCTGCCTGTATGCTTAATTTTGAAACCGTGCTTCTGAAAGAAAATCTGCTTCATGCTTTCCTTAAAACTTGCTTAGTGATGAGGTTTGTCCAGTATTAATTCTTGAAATTTTTAATTATTTGGCAGGCAGAAAATGAATCTGCTTTGAACACTATTGGACACAATAATCCAGACAATGACATATGGATTCCTGACTATCTCACTCCTTCCTGGGTATGTCTGCCAAAGGACCAAGCAGTGCTGGCAGTGATACAACCTGCTGATGTACCATCAGATATTCTTGAAATAATATGTAAGGTATGACCTTCTTTGCGTGAAATTCCAAACTCTTCTGTTTCTGACTTTTAATATTTACTAAATATTGACCCAGTTGTTATTAATGCTATAATTCTTATCTTTCTGAACGTTAAATTGATTATTTATATGTTCTGTTTTTTTACCTGCTTTTTCCAGGTCAATGTTGTGAGCAGCTGAAAATTATCCTAGTAGAAACAGACATAAGGCTAAGATGTACAGTTAGCAAAACCTCAGGACATTGCAGAAAACAGTGACGCACACCGCTATACTTATCAGCTGAAAAGTATTTCTTTAGACAATGAAAGGAAATGTAATTCACACATTATGGAGAGAATATTGAAAATTCACATACAACTTTGAGCTTCACTGCCAAGCAACATAGTTGCTAGAAATTTCTCTTGGTGTTACATCCATACACATAACAAAGTGTATATATTAGAATTAAACAACATAGATAGGATGGGTCTTTTTTACAGAAAAAAGAAAGAATTTTTTTTTATTTTTAATTAGTTTACCATTTTGTTCATTTTTAATATACAATCATATGAAAAACTTTGGGAACATTTCTCAGCCTGCATAATAATTTACTCTACTTTTAACAAAAAAGATAACAGTGGTATATCTTTCATTTCCTAGAAACATCTGAGTATTGGGGTGTTTTCCGAACAAAGATTTTTAGTGAAGCAGTATTTAGTTGTATGTAATTAAATCAAATGTGAAAAACTGGCTGTGCAAAATTTTGGGTACCCTTGTAATTTTTCTGATTTGAATGCATGTACCTGCTCAATACTGATTACATGCAACACCAAATTGGTTGGATTAGCTCATTAAGCCTTGAACTTCATAGACAGGTGTGTCCAATCATGAGAAAAGGTATTTAAGGTGGTCAATTGCAAGTTGTGCTTCCCTTTGACTCTCATCTGAAGAGTGACATCATGGAATCCTCAAAGCAACTCTGAAAAGATCTGAAAACAAAGATTGTTCAGTATCATGGTTTAGGGGAAGGCTACAAAAAACTATCTTAGAGGTTTAAACAGTCAGTTTCAACTGTAAGGAATGTAATCAGGAAATGGAAGTCCACAGGCACAGTTGCTGTTAAACCCAGGTCTGGCAGGCCAAGAAAAATACAGGAGCGGCATATGTGCAGGATTTTGAGAATGGTTAAAGACAACCCATAGTTCACCTCCAAAGACCTGCAAGAACATCTTGCTGCAGATGGTGTATCTGTACATCATTCTACAGTTCAGCACAATTTGCACAAAGAAAATCTGTATGGCAGGTGATGAGAAAGAAGCCCTTTCTGCACTTGCACCACAAACAGAGTTGCTTGTTGTATGCAAATGCTTATTTAGACATGCCAGATTTATTTTGGAACAAAGTGCTTTGGACTGATAAAACAAAAATTGAGTTAGTTGGTCTATAACAAAAAGCGCTTTGCATAGCTTAAGAAGAACACTGCATTCCAAGAAAAACACCTGCTACCAGCTGTCAAATTTGGTGGAGGTTCCATCATGCTGTGGAGCTGTGTGGCTAGTTCAGGGACTGGGGCCCTTGTTAAAGTCGAGGGTCGGATGAATTCAACCCAATATCAACAAATTCTTCAGGATAATGTTCAAGCATCAGTCACAAAGTTGAAGTTACACAAGGGTTGGACATTCTAACAAGACAATGATTCAAAACGCAGTTCGAAATCTACAAAGGCATTAATGCAGAGGTTGAAGTACAATGTTCTGGAATGGCCGTCACAGTCCCCTGACTTGAATATCATCGAAAATCTATGGGATGATTTGAAGCAGGCTATGCATGCTCAGCAGCCATCAAATTTAACTGAACTGGAGAGATTTTGTATGGAAGAATGGTCAAACATACCTCCATCCAGAATCCAGACACTCATCAAAGGCTATAGGAGGTGTCTAGAGGCTGTTATATTTGCAAAAGAAGGCTCGACTAAGTATTGATGTGATATCTCTGTTGGGATGCCTAAATTTATGCCCCTTTCTAATTTTGTTATGATGCATATTGCATACATATTTTCTGTTAATCCAATAAACTTAATGTCATTGCTGAAATACTACTGTTTCTATAAGGCATGTCATATATTAAAAGGACGTTGCTACTTTGAAAGCTCAGCCAATGATTAACACAAATCCAAAAAATTAAGAGGGGTTCCCAAACTTTTTCATATGACTATATGTTGTGCATTTTCCTGACCTAAAGGTTTCTTTTGAAAATGTTCAAATAAACAGTGCTGTTGCAGTAGTGACATTTATTATTCAGTGTATAACTTTATCTTTCACTGTAACTCTTGAATCACAATTTAACTGGTTGCATTTTATTTTGAAAGTGTTTTTTATAGCTGAATTAAATATTAAATAAACCTTGTAAAATAACCCTTAAACAAAACACAATATTTGATAATTGTAAATACTAATACTACTAGTTATCATGAAATGCTACATCAGCATTCTATTCAATTGCAGTAATGTACTTTTAATTTGACTTTTGCAGGTTTTCTTTAAAATTAACATATTTTAAAAGGTGTTTAGATTTCATACTGGGACATTCTCCGACTGCACATTTCAAAATAATCTATAAAATAATAGATTAAAATAATCAATCTTTTAAATACATTGTTGCAGTTTTTCAAAATGTAATCCTACAGTTAGCTGCGAACCACCCAATCTCACTGATATTGCACAGGTTGGGTAGGGTAGGGAAGGCTTCAGGGATCTGTGGTATCTGGGATGAACTTCTCCAGGCTGTTGGTAAGGCTGTCCTCCTGGAATTGCAAGCAATCTTTGCTTCCATCTGTGAGACAGGTGTCATCCCAACTGACTAGAAAACAGGACTTGTCGTCCCTATCTGGAAAGGGAAGGGTGAGCGCCTAGATTGCGGCCACTACAGGGGGATAACGCTTCTCTCAGTGCTGGGTAAGGTCCTTGCTAGGGTCATCCTCAATAGGATCTGTGATCACTTGCTCACTAACCAGAGACCAGAGCAGTCTGATTTTATGATTAAAAAGTCTACCATTGACCTTATCCTGGCACTGAGGGTTCTCATGGAGCCCAAACGTGAATATCGACAGAGTTTATTTGCAGCCTTTGTCAATTTTCCTCAAGTGTTCAACTGAGTGGATCGAGTTGCCCTGTGGGACATCCTGAGACTTTGCAGGATCCCCTCAAGGTCACTTGATGTCATGGCTGGCTTGTGCATCAGGTGCGGTTCACAGTGGATGAAGAACCTCTGTATTTTTCCCAGTTGATTCTGGGGTTCATCAGGTGTGTGTTCTTGCTCCTACTCTGCTCAGTGTTTGCATGGACTGGGCATTGAGCAAGGTCGTGGGGTTCAGCGGCTTTGTGGCATCTGTTGGTGAAGAAAGATTCACTGATCTTGAATTTGCTGACAATGCTGTGATCTTTGTGGAGTCAAAGGAGGCTATGATCGGGGCTCTCAGGACACTAAGTGAAGAGTCTGACTGTCTGGGCTTGCGTATGTCCTGGATAAAAACCAAGATCTGGGCCTTTAATGACCTCTTGGGCACAGCCTTCAGCAGTGTGTCTGTCTGAGGAGAGAGAGTGTAAATCTTGTCATGAGGTTTACTTACGTCAGCAGTGATATTCATGTCTATGGTGATTCTTCCTATGAAGTCAGTAGACGGATTGGGAGAGCGTGGGGGGGTCATGAAGTCACTGGAAAGGGGTGTGTGTTGCTCCCAATTTCTTTGCAAAAGGACAAAGGTTCAAGTCTTTGGAGTCCTGGTGCTTCTTGACTTTCTATCCAGTGACCTAAGATAAAGACTGAGCTCCTTCAGTACTGTATCTCTTCGGAGGACCCTTGGATACGACTAGTTTGACTGTGTCGAATGAACGGTTGCTTATGGAGTCCCAAATTAGGCACATGACCTGCATTGAGAGGACCTGACATTTTTTATAAATGATTGGACTTTTTCATGTGGTTATTTATTTCATAATTAGCTTTTTATTTATTTCATTTTGGCACAAGTGGCATTCCATACTCTCCTGCCAATCAAGATTTCCAGCCTAATTTAATACCCCTGACTCTTAACATTCCAGTGTTCTTTTTGAATTGGGACACACAACCTAATTTTATCAACTGACCAAGTCGTAACAGCATTTATCTCATGTTAGCAAGCAAAATATTACCAGATTTTAGGTAATGATTTATTTATTTATTTTGGATGACTATTTGGCTAATATTGTGTTGCAAAGCATGTAGAGCTATTCAATCCTTTAGACAACTTAGGCTTACCCCTAGGGCGCTGTCACACAAGGGGTGCTTCGAACAGTGACAATGACACCTACCCCTATTACTGAAAGCATGTTATAGATACTGAGCTGCATTGGAGTTTATGCAACTTAAGTGGTGAACACTCTGGACCTTTCTGACCCTCCATCCATCCACACTATGGGCACTGATCTGGTAACACCTAAGGCCCCATATGGGCTTCGACCACCACCAAGATCATGAAAAGTGTAGCTGAAAGTTCTACCTTGTGCTTTTGATTTTTAGAATAACTGTTATATATTCTGGAACAGTTGCTTCCATTTTTACTTGCTGTTTCTTCCAGTTTTGAAAAAGTGCCGGAAGATACCACAGAGGTAAACCAACTGATTTATGCCAGCTATGCATTTTCTCAGCATGTTTGTGTTGCAGTTTTAAATGACATAGTTAATCTGTGTGTTTTGTATCTTTTAATAAAATATAAAGCATATTTTAGGAACACTATATTCTTATTATGTTTTATTTTTTGTACCACTAGCAGTTTGGCGTAGGTCAAATGACCTACCCTGACCCCCCGGCTATGCCACTGAAAATATAATACATGACACTTTCACGATATTATATACAGTAGCGATATTGCAATGATTCCATCCGGTTGATAGTCACATCATTTATAACTAGGGGTGTAGGAGGTGAGCAGTGTCTCCTAAAATCCACAATCAATTGTACTGTTTACAAGGATTTTAAAGTTAAGATTTTTGAGGGTGCACCAACTGGCCAGCCGATTCACTTTCATCCAATATGACACCTCATCCCTTTCTTTGATCAGGCCAGTCAGGGTGAGTTCATCAGCAAACTTCAGCAGTTTAACATATGGGTCACTGGAGGTATAGTCATTGGTGTGGAGAGAAAGAAAAAAGGAGAGGTGACAAAATATAGCCCAGAGCTGATATTCGCCCATCTCCACTGTTTGACGTCTGTTTCTTAAGAAGTCAGAGATACAGAGACTTATGGTATAGTCCACATTGATACTAAGAAGTTTGCTGTAGTTAAGCTCTAGTATGATTGTGTGAAATGCAGAACTGAAATCCACAAATGAGATTCTTGCATAACTAGCTGGATAGTCTAAATGCTGCAGGAAGTAGTGGAGGTTCATGTTCACATCTGACCTGTTGGTGCAGTAAGTAAACCCTAGTGGGTGAAGGAAAGAATTTGTCACAGATCTGAGAAACTGAAGAATAACACATTAATATAGCTTTTATTATTAGAGAGGTCAGTGCCATAGGCCTGTAATCATTTAGACTGTATGTATTTTGTTTCATAGGCACATGAGTGACTATGAATTCTTTGAAACAGGCAAGGACTTTGCAATGAGCCAAAGACTGAGTGATACTTTTTGTAAATACTGGTGCTAACTGATCAGAACAATGTCTTAGTGTGGAGGGAGAAATATTGTTTAGACCAGAGGTTTACGACATTTCTGTCTCCAGAAGAGCCAGTGCACTTCATGCTGAGAAATGGACAAATGGGATGTGACAGTTGGACTGACAGATAGATACGTTAGGTGGTTGATCTGCAATAAAAAAAGGTTAAATTTGTCAGGCAAAGAGGGATTATTGTGTGGCATTCTGTGGTGGGGTGGGAATGAAGATTTGTAAACAGCAATTACTTGTAAAGACAGAAGACAGCCCAGACAGAAGTTGTGCTGATGTTGTACCACTGTGCCTCTAAAAATCACCGTCCAGATTAATTTAAAATGGCGGGGAATTTCAGATGAAGTATTTATTGTGTATTCACTTTATAGATGCTGCTATACAGTACTGTATCTCTAAAAACTTTCCAAAAATAGAAACTTTTCACTGTGAAATGCCGTTGTGACTTTTTTAAGTGATTTTTTTTTTCTTAGATGAGGGTCACCTATAAATTTTTCCATATTTACTTTACTAAGACATTAACAAACTCTGTGCATTGAAGGGCATAACCTCATTTATTGAGTAACATCTTAATTTAGATTTTGCAAAAACGCATCTATTACTCATTTATTTTAATGTAACAAGACTTATAAGACATCAGTAGATAGGTTATTCATCTCTGTTAATATGAAGGATTCACAGGTCATATACTAATTATGTACTATCAAGAGAAATGTGCCTCAGTTAAGCCACATGAGACATTTCAAAAGTTATTTTTTTAGTAAGTCACATTACAGAGGTGAGTAAACATTTTAGTGATGCTTTGTAAGTGTTTTGAAGATGCAAAGTAGTGTATGTTAAGGTCTTGTTACATAATATTTGTGCTTGTGTTATGATGGAAATCATCAGAGCTTATTGTTGTATATCTTTCACTCACTTAGTCCTCTTGGCACTTTCAACCACCATAATCCTAGATTCCCTTGATACTTTTTGATTGACTTTTTCTGTATATCATATAGACTTTAGAAATTAATATTTGCACTTCCCTTCAGTATAAGTCTGTCTCTAACGGTGAAATGGTGGACGCTGGATGGAGATAGATAGAAACAGACATATACTGCAGCTTGTAAAGATTTGTGCATACCAAGTACCTGTATGATCAGTCAACCTTCCTCCTGAAATCCTATGTATTTGCATCATCTTTGTTATGCTTTTACACCTTAGAGTGGGCCAGAACAAAGCTGACTTGCTGCAGCAAAATGTCTCCAACAGTATTTGGCCACAACTGTGAGGAATCCTGAAAAGGAAAGCGTCTTGATCAGTGCTCATGGGATGTCCTTTTCTTCGGCATGTCCTTTTCTTCTATTGTCTACAGCAAGCCTTTTACTTAGTAATGTTCTGGCTGGACAGGGTGATTATTATGTGTAGTAAACCTCCTTATGAGATCAAAGTATCTTGAAGGATTTTTTTTTTTTTCATATTCCTTTTCTGTACCCTGTGATCGTAACCACTACACTGATCACTGCTAAGCAGAACATACATTTTTGTGCAGTAAGTAGTTTTAGTAACATTCAGGCATGTTTTAGAAAATTATGTGTATGAACAAAGATAAATAATCACTGGGAGCCTGACATGGTAATTTCCATTGGCATAAACTTTCAAAATAAATTAAAAATTTTTACATAAGTGAAACATTAAAGATTTTAGCAAAACCATCTGAGAACCACATTAACATGCCATATAAAACCTGTAAATGTGATGGAGTGCATGCATAATAGGAGCCTTTGGTCAGACCTCATGAATAGCTTGTTCTTGTTGACTTGTCCTGATTGACTCTAATGTATGATCTTCAGATATGAGCCTCCCATCAGAAATACTGCGTGCCTAGCAGTGAGTTAGTACTGGAAGTACTTTTTTGTAATTTTTTTTTTGGTCCTAGCTTCATAACCTTCTGCGAATTACCACAAACACTTACCAGGCATCAATATTAAGTGATGGGCAGTAGGTGCCAAGTGATGATGCCATCTGATTGCTCACTTTGTGTGGCAGCCGGAAGTGCATTTGAAGAAAATCACATAGGCCAGAGTTCTACCTCTGACATCATTTTTGCCATGACTTCCTCGCACCCAGTGTGGGATATAAACCAGCCTTTATGTGGCTCAAAGATATTGAAGGGGAGCCCATACCGACACATATGTTAATGGCAAATACACTCAACAATAAAAAATGCTAAACTCCGGTCATGGAGGGCCACAGTGGCTGCAGGTTTTCATTCTAACCATCTTCTTTTGCTTTTAATTAACTTGACTCAG
This sequence comes from Polypterus senegalus, assembly GCF_016835505.1. Classification (NCBI taxonomy): domain Eukaryota; kingdom Metazoa; phylum Chordata; class Cladistia; order Polypteriformes; family Polypteridae; genus Polypterus; species Polypterus senegalus. The sequence continues at coordinate 162,211,241 of NC_053155.1, forward strand.
GTCCCTTAATTGTTTCTTTTTCTTTAATTAGCAGCCAAACAATAATGAGAAACAAAACAAGCCACAACAAGACCCGCTCATCTGTGCCCATCACTCAGTATCTGAAAATATAGAAAAGCGAAGGTCTCAGTAAGGCTGATCTCTCTGCTCACCAAAACATTTTGAAAATGTTCTTAGAAAAACAGAAAATGAACAGTTTTGGAAATGTCTGCTGTGGCAGAATGAGAGCAGCAACAGGCCACAGAATTAAATAACGAGCTTAGTTAACAGCAAATGTTGGCTTCTAAGAATCTGGTGGGAGTGAAATTGGTTGGAGTTTGAAAACCCAATTTAGCTGGTCATCTGTTGGCTTGTTTAACGTCTCATTTCTGTTTGGCTGTCATTTAATGAAGAAACGAATCAATTTGTAAACTTATTGCACTTCTAAAAGTTTGCATTTTTTTATTCAGTTTTATTCTTTCAGTCACATTAATGCTTCTCCCAATCTGGCCGTGTTAGTTTTCAAATAAAGACATGGTATAAAGAAACACGTGCTTTTATGTGCAATGTTTTTTTTTTTATTCAGTTTTTATTCATGTATAGTCTTGAATATTGAATATTCAGCTTTATTCTTAAGATTTGAGAAGCTCTGTGAAACTTGAACAGTATGGTATCCGCACACAACACAACTTCCCTAGTTGACGGTCGGTGGAGCAGTGATACAGAATTCGGCTGTACGTGTATGATGTTGCATCTACAGTTTTGCCGAGCCTGCCCGAGACCAGAAATATCTCAACAGACTGTCTCTCTCTATGACACAACCTGTTGCAGGGTTCCAGAGACTCTTCGCGGAAAACAGCATTAAGTATTTTTTGCATTATGTTATCATCTTTTGTGGCCATTTTTGGTTGAAAAAACATTTATACTGAGATTTACATTTCGTTAAAACTAGAATTGTTTAACATGATGTTCTATGGACGTTTGTCTGGGCCTACAAAAAATTATTTGTTATTCTGAAGATTTTGTTATTTTGGTATTCACTATAATGGGATTTAAACTGTACAAATATTAACTTTAAAAACATTTTCTCATGTACAGATAGCTGTATGTGTATGTATTTTTAAAGGAGTTGAGGATTGGGGTTGCTTTATATTCATTGGGTGCCTAAGCTAATTTTGCTGGACTTTTACAAACAAAGTGGACTTGTGAATGTGGTCTTGAAATGGAACTCATTTGTATGTAGGTTACTTACTATATAATGTAACATTCTCAAAACTGTATATTTAATTTTTGGGTCTAGCCTGTCCTACTAGCTTTAAATACAAGGCTAAAACTTGTTCTGAATAGAGTACCATTCTAAGACTAGTTTAGAATTTATTGTTTTTGTATGTAAGTTAGTTTACACACACATGTCAACCAGCAAATACTGAAATTTATGAAACCTAAAGATGAAGAATGACAGTCTGTAGTTAGCTTGATTGTTTTCTGTGATTAACTGCTTAAATAATGTCTGGAAAGTTTATGCCTTTTTCAACTAAAAAAAAAAAAATTCTCATCCTATAAGTCAAAGAACAAATTGTTGCATTAAATGTGTGCTACTGTGTTATGTGGTCCATTTCACAGATACTATTTTTAACGAGTGATGGCAATGTGTACTGCAAAGATGAAAATTAATAGCAGGAAGGAAAGGACCAGTAGATAAAAAACTTTTAACCAGGGACAGGCAAGGATTCAAACTGAAATGACTTAGGAAGGCATTTTCCTAAAACTAATAATAACCTTAAGTTGTCATTGTTCAAACAAGCTAAAAATTCCAGAAGCCCTAGGTCAAAAAGCAAGACAGCACACACAAGGATTTGTGCAAGGTTTGTAAAAAAGCTGTTACAACAAAAAGCAGCAGCACTACAAACCTGTTCCAGCATCTGAAACAAAGGCATCCAGTGGAATGGGATCAATGTGTTTCCTGCTGAAATTCCAATGGTAGTTGTAATTGCATTCCCAGAACTAATGTTAAAACACAGCCAACTTTACATGCTTCGTTTCCCAGTTTTACACCATATGACAATACATGGTAGAGGTGTAAGGACATTACAAATGTGGTGCCATTTTATACAGGTGAAGACATGGTGCCCGTTTATACGGTAGAAAAGCCTGGGTTTATTAGAATGCTAAAAGTAATAGACCCCAAGTACAGAATACCGAACCTCAAATATTTTGCAAAGGTGGCATGGCCCTGTTTGTACAAGGAAACACAAGGGGGGAATCCCTGTGCAGTTGCAAAAAGCATTGTTTTACTCCGCAACAACGGATCTCTGGATGAGCAGAACCATGCAGCCTTAAATGAGCCTGACAGTTCATTTTATTGACGAGGACTGGGCACTGAAATGCACCTGCCTCCAGATGTCCTACTTCCTCAATGACCATATGGGGGAAATAATAACTCAAGAATCCCTGCAACCTGGAAGCTCACAGAAGACCAAATGGTTTGCATGACCACCAATGCTGGGACAAATACACTGCCTGGCCAAAAAAAAAAGTTGCCACCTGGATTTAACTAAGCAAATACGTACAAGCCTCCTATTGGATAATTACTGCATGGGCGATTATCTTTCAGCTGGCAACAAGTTATTTAACCCCAACTGGTGCAATGAGTTGCTTCTCATTTCTTAAACAACCATGTCGAAAGACACATCTCGTGGTCGTGGAAAAGATGTTAGTCTGTTTGAGAAGGGTCAAATCATTGGCATGCATTAAGCAGAGAAAACATCTGAGGAGATTGCAGAAACTACTAAAATTGGGTTAAGAACTGTCCAACGCATTATTAAAAACTGGAAGGATAGTGGGGACCCATCGTCTTCGAGGATGAAATGTGGCCGGAAAAAAATCCTGAATGATCGTGATCGGCAATCACTTAAACGTTTGGTGAAATCACATTGAAGAAAAACAACAGTAGAACTCAGGTCTATGTTTAATAGTGAAAGTAAGAGCATTTCCACACACACAGTGTGAAGGGAACTCAAGGGATTGGGTCTGAACAGCTGTGTAGCCGTAAGAAAACCGCTAATCAGTGAGGCAAACCGGAAAAAAAAGGTTTCAATTTGCTAGGGAGCATAAAGATTGGACTCTGGAGCAATGGAAGAAGGTCATGTGGTCTGATGAGTCCAGATTTACCCAGTTCCAGAGTGATGGGCGCATCAGGGTAAGAAGAGAGGCAGATGAAGTGATGCACCCATCATGCCTAGTGCCTACTGTACAAGCCTGTGGGGGAAATGCTATGATCTGTGGTTGCTGCAGTTGGTCAGGTCTTGGTTCAGCAACAGTATGTGCTCCAAGAATGAGGTCAGCTGACTACCTGAATATACTGAATGATCAGGTTATTCCATCAATGGATTTTTTCTTCCCTGATGGCACGGGCATATTCCAAGATGACAATGCCAGGATTCATTGGGCTCAAATTGTGAAAGAGTGGTTCAGGGAGCATGAGACATCATTTTCACACATGGATTGGCCACCACAGAGTCCAGATCTTAACCCCATTGAGAATCTTTGGGATGTGCTGGAGAAGGCTTTGTGCAGTGGTCAGACTCTACCATCATCAATGCAAGATCTTGGTGAAAAATTAATTTAACACTGGATGGAACTAAATCTTGTGACATTACAGAAGCTTATCGAAATAATGCCACAGCGAATGCCTGCAGTAATCAAAGCTAAAGGCGGTCCAACGAAATATTAGAGTGTGTGAACTTTTTTTTTGGTGGCGACTTTTTTTTTGGCCGTGCAGTGTATGATCAAGGCCTTGAAAATCAATTAGTTTACTCACCATCAATGTTTTGGACATAAGCTGCACAATGCCATAGGTAAGAGGGTTGTATAGCCTTCTGGGCCTATTGTCAATCTCAATTATCACTTGAACCACTGGTGTTCAGAACACCTGGACCACTTTTAACTGCCAGAATTACATATCACACCTTTTATTTTTGTTAATGGGCCATCAAATTAGCATATTGCTCACTAACTCATCAAGAAAACAATGAGAAAGTCAGTAATCCTGACGGCAGCAGAGTTGCTATCACACCCAAAACACCATAAAACACATAATACAGTTGTGTTTTTCACATATTTAAGTGTTATTTATTTAAGTATTGGTTTTGATAATTCTACACTGGTAATAAAAATAAAAGCCTCTTTAACATAATTACTAAAAGAACTGATCACTTTAATCACTGTTACAGTTGGGTATGGGTGGTCTTATTATTTTGAAAAGATACAAAATGTGTCATGTAATATTTTTCTTGTGTCATTTTATATTTCTTGGAGTAACAACGCAAATGGAACAACAAGCCGCTTCAGTTAAAAACAGTGCTTTTTACAATTCATTTCAAATAAAACACAGAGTTGCCAACTTTGGTCTGCTCCCTGCAATGAGAAGTCTGCACACACATTTGCATATATTTAACAGTTTTAATACCTTGTAAATAGTCTGTAGGGTTTGCAAAATACCCAAACTCTTTTGATGTACCTAATATTAGGTTTATAATGGAATAATATTGATTTGCCATAAGATTCTTGCATGACCTTGAGAGTCTGAAAGCCAGAGTGTCACACCAGATTTTTGAGTTCTGTTTTATTTAAAAACTACCAAAATACCCGCGCTTTGCAGCGCAGAAGTAGTGTGTTAGAGAAGTTATGAAAATGAAAAGGAAACTAAAGTAAAATAATGTAACATGATTGTCAATGTAATTGTTTTGTGACTGTTGCTGTCATCAAGGATTTGATCATCATTATTTCTTTCAATCAGGTTCGTATTTGGAGGTAAACCGATTTGGTCGTGAACTGAAGCAATTTCCCCCCATAGGATTGTATGTAAATACAATTAATCCGTTCCAGACCATACGAAATGTATGTAAATATATATATGTTTTAGTTTTTAAGCACAAATATAATTATACCATAGAATGCACAGCGCAATAGTAAACTAAATGTAAAAACATTGAATAACACTGAGAAAACCTTGAACAACAGAGAAAATTAACACTGCAATAGTTTGCGCTATAGCGTTACCAACCGCTGGCTAAAAGCACTTTTTTTAGTGAGTTTTAAGCACAGGGAGAAAATGAACATTTGAAAAAATCCGTAATTTAATAAACCACCAAGAAAAATAACATTGCAGCAATGCACGCTATGAACAGATCGCTGAAAACAAAAGCAAGACCAGTACGTCCATCTGTCGCGCTGCCTCTGTGTGCCTGTGTGTGTGGCGCTATCTCTGTCACGTTGCCTGTGTGTGTGTCGCGCTGCCTGTGTGTGTGCTCGTGCTGACTGTGTGTCTGCGTCCATCTCTCTCTCTGCCTCTGTGTGTGTGTATGTGTCGCGCTATCTCTGTTGCGCTGCCTGTGTGTGTGTCGCGCTATCTGTCTCGTGCTGACTGTGTGTGTGCGTTTGTCTCTCTCGCGCTGCCTGTGTGTGTGTGTGTGTGTCGCGCTGTCTCACGCTCACTGTCTTGCTCGCTGCACAGGAAATGCATAGGGAGAGACTGAACATGTACAAACCAAAAGGGAAACTGGCTTGGTTGTATACCGAGTGTGTGGTCGCGAATATTTAGCTCAATTATGTGGGAGGCGTGCTGATTTCCGCAGTAGCTGCACTTATGAATACGGTAAGCACAGTCTTTCACCCACGAATATTTACCTTAACTTAATTTATATTAGCACTCAATTACATGGAAGGTGTGATGATGCAAGATGCAACTGCCTCACACGGCGACCAAGCTGCCCGCTAAGGCCATATACAGTATACAAAAGTAGGTTCCAGTTATGACCGTTACGCATAGAATTTCGAAATGAAACTTGCCTAACTTTAAGTAAGCTGTAAGGAATGAGCCTGCCAAATTTCAGCCTTCCACCTACACGGGAAGTTGGAGAATTAGTAATGAGTGAGTCAGTGAGCGAGTCAGTCAGTGAGGGCTTTGCCTTTTATTAGTATAGATCATCCATAAAATTGAAAAAAAGTGAGATTTTATTTTTTGCCCATATCGCCCAGCCCTACTTGGAATAGAACTTGATACTGCCTTTAAATAATACCTGGTCAGAAACACCATGCGTTGCCGACTTTTTTGTAATCGTCTGGGGCCTTATATGTAACACAGTACGTAGAATTCACACTAAAACATGGCGTATGAATACAAGTGGAAATGTGCGTAAATGCAAAAATATTCAGATGCACAAAACTGTGCTTAAGCCAACTTCCACGCACTTCAGCTACATAGATCCTGGTCAGTGTGAAATGTAACACATGTGCACATGCCTGCTGCCTCACCCTTCGAGAATGCTCCCCTTTGAATATGTAAATTAATATAAATAACCCTTTAAGTTCAGTGTTTTGTGAAAAGACAATGGCAAAAGCACTAGGGGGAAAAAAAAGAATTTCAGTGAATGTGAAGTGGAGAAGAACGTACTATTTGTTGACTTGTTAATAAGCAACAAATTGAAGTTGATCAAGTGATACAAAGTGGCAGAGACACTCGAAAGTTCAAGTTCAGAAAGTCGCGACTGTGTGTGTCTCATTTTCGCGCGCCTGTGTGTGTGTGTGTCTCTCTCTCTCTCTCTCTCTCTCTCTCTCTCTCGCGTGCCTGTGTGTGTGTATGTTGTGCTCTCTCTCGCTGTACAGGAAATGTACAGGGAGAGACTGAGCACGTACAAACCGAAAGGGAAACTGGCTTGTTCATATACCGAGTGTTTGGTCGTGAACAGAGGCAAACGTTTGGCAAACTTTTTGGTCGTAATCCGATTTGTACGTGAACCGAATCGTTTGTGAACCGAGGTTCCACTGTATACAATACACCACTAAATTTCGCGGAGGTTACGTTCCTAGAGCGCCCGCGAATCGTGAAAAACCACAAATTTTGGATGCGGTTAAAAAAATGCCTATTTTTATAGTTTAAAATCTAAATATGCCCCCAAAACACTTTAATTTCAAACTCAGCTTAATACATTACCTAAAAAAAAAAAGAATGTAAAGGTAAACCAGTATACTGTACAGTACTGTACTGCTATGTCTCCCACAGTGCTAGAATGTACAATACCGATGTTACCATTATATGTGCTGTAATTAATATAAGAGCATTTTCATTGCCAGAAGCCTTAGAAGGTGCAGGGCATTTCGGCGGCATCTTGGAGCTTTAACCCTTAAACTGCCACATTCTTGAGGGTTATTATATCCCTGGACGCCAAAGAGCATCACAATTATTGCAACACTGATCATTTTACAAACTGCTAATGAACTGTAAAAACTATTTAAAAAAACTACTGGAACAATATGTACAAGGTGCAACTGATGCCATGGATGAAATTTAGTAAATCACTGAGCCAACTGCGCTTGAACTGGCTGTACTCAAGCACAAAGAGGTAAGCACTGACACTTGCAGGCTAGTCTAGTGTAGCGGCTCAATCCCAGGGACAGTGAGGCTGCAGGGTGTTACACTTGGGTCACAGAATACCACCCCCATACCCCTTAGGGCAATTACACATTAAATACAACAAAGCACAAACAAAACACACACAGTATATAATGAAAAACGGCAACGGATGAAATGTAATGATGAAAATAGTCCAGAGATCTACGCGTTGAATAGGAATGTAAAGATAGTTCTACCACTAGTTCCTGAAATGATGAAGATGGGTGGAAGGGTTCAGCAGCGCTCCTTTCTTTGCAGGATGGCCATGAATTCACTTCAAGTCCTCATGTACACAGGCAGATGGCACACAATCCAGACGCAACACAAAATGATTCAGGACAAAATGAATAAGTACAGGTAACCCAACAGAAGGCAGACAGACAGAAACTTGCAACACAAATTACAAAAACTTTTTTGTGATTTTGGTCACCGGCTCCCTTTTTAAAAGCCGCACTGACATCCTTTGACCCCAACAGCTCCAGCACCCTCGGCAGAAAACCAATCGGAGCCACTGCTGGGAGTTGCAGTTTCAAACTCTATTGGCTACTTTCACCATCCCAAGCCGCGTTTTCCTCTACAGTTGCTTCCTGTTCTCTTTAACAGCACAGAATTGCCACGAAAAAAGCCATAAAAATTGCGGAGGATATTTGCGGTTTCCGCTAGCAATTATTAGATAGGTTCTAAGGAAAAATGCGTGATTGACTGAGACCGCGAACTCTGAACCGTGACTTTACGTGGGTCTACTGTAATGAGATTCAATATGCAAATCCTCCATAAACTTCACTGGGCTGGCGCCCTGCCCGGGGTTTGTTTCCTGCCTTGCGCCCTGTGTTGGCTGGGATTGGCTCCAGTGGACCCCCTGTAGTTGGTATATAGTGGGTTGGATAATGGATGGAAATCCTCCATAAACTTATTTTCCTATAAAATGATAATAATAATACAATAAAAACTATGAAAAATATGCAGTATGAAAGCATAAGTACAATATACATGTACATATTGTGCAGGTAGTGCAAATATTTCATAAAGTGGCTTGGGTTGTGCAATATTACAGCTGTAGTGCAATTTTACAGTGAGGTCATTGTAATTATAAGTGCAAGCATTTCTACCAGGAACACTTGTTGGACTGATTGAGTGCCTTTATAGCTCTTGGGATGAAGGTGTTTCTGAGCCTCGATGTCTGTGCAGGAAAGGCTCTGAAGAGTTTGCTGAATGTGAGATGTTCAAATAGACTTTCCATTTTGGCTGAGTTGAATACTTGCAGATGCTGGTATCCTTCTTTGAGTCTGCAGTGTGTGCTATAAATGTCCTCCAGGACTGATAATCCTCTGCACTCTCGACACAACCTGCTGTAGACCTTTCTGATCAACTGCCTTAGAGCGGTGATTCCACTCTTAGATGGGTTAAAATACTCTCAGTGGTGCACTGAGAATAACAACACTAAAGCAGCTGTGGTATTTGGAATAGCTTAGCCATTCTGTGCAGCATTATATTGTTACAGGTTGATTACAATCAGGTGTCTTAAATTTATAAATTATTATTATTATGTGGTTAATTTCAGTGTACAGTACACCCCCGCAAAGTTACGGTTCAGAGTTTGCGGACCCTGTCATTTGTGGATTTTTCTTAGAACCTAACTAATAATTGTTAGCGGAAACCGCAAATATCCTCCACAATTTTTATGTCTTTTTTCATGGCAATACTATACTGTAGAGAGAACCGCGACTTGGGATGGTGTAAGTAGCCAATAGGCTCTGATTGGTCTTCTGCTGAGGGTGCTGGGGCTGTTGACGGCAAAGGATGTCAGCGCAGCTTTTAAAAATGGGGCTGGTGAATAAAAACAATAAAAAGTTTTTGTAATTTGTGTTTCAAGTTTCTGTCTGCCTGCCTTCTGTTGGGTTACCTGTACTTATTCATTTTGTCCTGGATCGTTTCGTGGTTGGCGCCTGCATTGTCTGCCGTCTGCCTGTGTACATGCGGACTGCAAGTGGATTCATGGCCATCCTGCAAAGAAAGGAGTGCTCCTGAACCCGTCCACCCGGCTTCACCATTTCAGGAACTACCGGTAGGTCCATCTGTACATTCCCATTCCACGTGCGGATCTCTGGACTATCTATTTTCATCATTACATTTCATCCATTACTGTTTTTCATGAACTTTTTCATGATTTACTGTGTGTGTTTTGTTTGTGCTTTGTTGTATTTAATGTTTAAGGGGAACAGGGGTGGTATCGTTGTTTTCACTTATTTCCTTTGTTTTCATTACATTCTTTATTTGCTGTTTGATTAATGGTTTGCTTTATTTTTGTCTCTGTTTGTGAGTGGGAGCGTGTCAGGTCAAGGCTGGAATCTCCACTATAAAATTAAATAAGTCACCGTCTTCTCGATTGCAGCTTCTCGCACGACACTACGGTTACTTAAAAGCCTGAACCGTACCTGTCCTTTTTGGCTGATTGCTTTGTTTCTCTTTCCTCCCCCAGACATTCTCTGCACCTGTTAGGGGTTGTGCTCTCCTATGATGTTTGTCTATTGTTTAATCGATAACTAACTGCATACTGAGCTCCTTTTACTTCTGAAAGAGACATGTTTGTTTGAAGTGTTTGAATAAAGTTCCTGTCTCTACAATCTCCTTTGTTTCTGTGCAATTCTGTGACCCAAGTGTGACACCCTGCAAGCCTCACTGTCCCTGGGATTGAGCTACTGCACTATATGAGCCTGAGAGTGTCAGTGCTTACCTCTTTGTGCTTGCATGCAGCCTGTTCAAGTGCAGTTGGCTCAGTGACTTTTTTTCACCCATGACGTCAGTTGCACTTTGTACATATTGTTCCAGTAGTTTTTAAAATAGTTTTTACAGTTCATTAGCATTGTGTTAAATGATCAGTGTTGCAGTAATTTTGATGCTCTTTGCATGAAAAAAAAAAATGTGTTTCATTAAAATTTCACATTTTCTTTGTTAATTGTGACGTTTTCTTGAAGTGCAGTATTTGGCGTCCAGGGATGCATTAAAGCCCCAAGATGCTGCCGAAACGAGCTGCACCCTCTAAGGCTTCTAGCAAGGAAAACGCACTTGCATGAATTACAGTACATATAGTGGTAACATCTGTATTTTACATTTTAGCACTGCGGGAGACATAGCAAAACATTAATAAGTTTGTGTTATTGTGTTACAGTATTTGCTTTGTTGTCAATAATCTATGTACTTTATATATAATCCTAAATTGACTGACCGACCAACTGACTGATTCATTCACTTACTCATAATCAAAAACACTAATTCCCATTCTGTTAAAAAATTAATTTGGCAGTGTTTTGTCTTGGTAAAGTAATATATTTTACTCTACTTTCCCCTATTGTATTATTAATTTGTAGTCTTTGTCAGAATGCCTCAAATCTCACAGATTTAGCACTGTTTATAAGGTATTATAGTATATAATTTCTCCCCACCTTCCCTCCTACATGTATAACCTCAGGCAATTAGGTGTAGTAAAAGACAAGCAGGAGTTAAGTGACAATTTAAACAATGTGTTATTGATAATATTCATAAATAATAACAATATGCAAAGTACATTTGAATATTGGCAACCTTACTTACCTGATTAAATGGTGATGTGTAGTTCAGGCGGCACACAGACTTGTTAGTTACTAAAAAAAGTCTAGTTAAGGCATCATTTTGTGGTCAGCTTTCCCTTTTTTTTTTTTTTCATTTTATTGACTTTATTGTAATCATTGCACGTTACCAGCCAAGTATGAAAAGCCGGCATTCTATAGAATACCTAGGCATTGTATATAATGCCTGGCGTTTTTAGGCAATGTATGAAATATTATTACACACTTTCCCTACGCATTGTATATAATACCTAAGCATTCTATAGAATGACAAATGCTATTTAGGCAAAGTATGATAAAAGGTCCTGATAAGGCTATTATATAAATGATGTGCATTCCTCAACAATACAAATGTTATTCTGAAAAAAATAATGAGAGTGCCATTAAAAAATGTATTAAAAATACGTAAAGAAAAATGAAAGTTGTACAAAACAAAATGTATGCCTTTCTTATTAAGGGAAACAAAAGTTTCATATAAAAATAAGAAATTAAAATTAACCTACTTGTTGCAACATGGTAGGCTTCAATGACATTTTGAATTACATTTCATTACATTTTTCACGCAAAGACATTTCATATTTTGGCACTTTGTTTTACACATACATTTGACGAGTCCTTGGCCGCTTCCACTGGACTGAGCAATTGCAACTGACCGGAGAGGAATTTCATGGTCAGGAATATCTTCAATTCTAATCAAGTTCTTAAGGCATAAAGTGAATTGTGATCTCGCATATACTTGTTTTAAAATTCCTTCAGAAGTTCCAAGTCGGTAGAAACCATCCTCTGTCATACTCATTACAACTGCCAATATATTGCGCGATTCATGGAGCACAGAAAAAAAAAAAATTTTTTGTTAAACAAATTTAAGTAAAATTGCGTATTTTGACACTTCCGAACAAAACGCAAAGTGCAACTGACAAATTCTAAGCCTGAGGACGCGCGTTAAAAGTCACGTGCCTTGGCACTTGATTAGGGGTGGGCGGTATGACCAAAATTCTATATCACGGTATTTTTCTAAATTATCCCTGTTTCACGGTATTCGACGGTATTTATTTCCCCATGCATGAGTGGATGTTAACCACATTTTCCACTGCAATTACCGGCTAAGAATAACCTATTCCACTGTCAAGAGTATTGTACATTGTACAAAAAAAAAAAACATTTTAATGTGCACACAAGTATTAATACAGTTTTGCATTGTCCCATAAAGTGATAGTTTTCAAGGGGGTGGCACTATATGAGAAGGTATCCCATTGCTTGTCAGATGCAGTCAAAATATAGAACCTTTTTATTGAACAAATTTTGCAAAAACAAACTATAATTTTGACAACATATTTTCAACATAACAAAGAGGCATTTAGACTTAGTAAAATATCCAGAAGTGCTTGTCAAAAATTGTATTGCACCGAATATGTCTTAGAAAAGGAATAAATAGTAAATATTTTTTGTAAACCAACTACACTTTCTGTTAATGTTAACAATCTCTGTCCACTGATACGTTAAAGTGACTTTTTAAACAACTTTATCATCATTAAACTGCATAATATTTAAACTAATTAATAATAACAATAAAATAAATAATAGTATTATTACTGATAGTTGCACTATTAATTCAAGACTTCAAGCCCAGGTGCATTACACAGTATTTACCAAATTAAAATAAAATAAAACAAGTGCTACTTGGTGATGACATCTTTAGCAACTGAACCATCATTTAGGCAAACTACATTAATATGGACCTTGCTTCAAGCTAAGCTATACTGGGAAGAAAAAAGCAAACTATATGTCGAGAACAAAGTCAACATTTCCACTTTATTCTCGCCGTTTATGTTGAGATTAAAGTCGACATTTCCACTTTATTCTCATAGTTTACTTCATAATTAAAGTAGAATGTCGTAAACTAAACTTCTTCCTTAAATCAATGTTTAATCAATTACTTAATTTACCCCGTCATAAATTAATGCAGCACATTAAATGCTTTGTGTTACATTGCCCGACCCAGTGGTTAATCACTACGCTTTTTAAACTGACTTCCTCCGCACTAAAAGAAGACAGCAATCACTGCACAGAATACATTCACTTCATGATATTCCTGCTTTCTGAAAATTTAGAATGCTAAGATAAATACTTGATATCATTTTCATGATGAAATGCATCAAAGCAGGTATTACACATGCACGGTCGCGTGGCTTTAGTGCTGCTCCCTCGAAGTAAGGTGTCCCCAGGTGTATGTTCAGTGTAGAGAACTTTATGGCAGGTGTGACGAGGCTCCAAAAAACTGGATGTATGAATAGCTATCGCATAGGTTTAACTTAAATATTGTGCAAATGTTGGGTTTCTGATCTGCTGGTCGGAGACACAAACACAATTCAATGCTTGTTCTTCTGTGCGGGCTATCTTTATTGCATGCATGCTGTCTCTAGTTGACGTACCAGAACCCCAGTTCCTTTTTCCTTCCTTCCTTTTTCTTTCACCACATAACCAATCACCACACGATAAACGTCTTTGTGAAATTAAAACTAGTTATAAACTTAGCCCACGGAGTGTTCAGAACTTTAAAAATATCTTCGTTATACATGTTTAATTATGCCATCCATTCAGAGTTGCGACCATCTCTGAATGAGTCGCCAGCACATCGTAGGGTGAATACAAGCAAAACATTCACTAGCAGGGTCAATATAGCACAACAAAACCCCACATCCTACATGACTTTGAAACGAAACTGAAGCACGCCGAGTAAACCCACCAGAAAAACATGCAAATGCAAGGCAGGAATGCCGCCGTGCCCCCATATGATTAATGCATGGTTTAATGCATTTCACCATGAAAATTATATTAAGTATTTATCTTAGCATTCTAAATGTTCAGAGAGCAGGAAGATCATGAAGTGAATGTATTCTGTGCGGCGATCGCTGCCGGCGCCTCCTCTTAGTGCAAGAAGATGTCAGTTTAAGAATCACTTAACACAAAGCATTTAATGTGCTATATAACTTATGACAGGGTTTGAGAAAATCTAGTAAATTAAATATTCATTTTATGATGAAGTTTAGTTTACGATGGTCTACTTTAATGACAAATTACGAGAATAAAGTCAACATGTCGTCACACTATTACACAGTACCCAGGTACATTACACTGTATTGATAACAAATAAAAAAAAATACTTGGCTTGCAGTATTATCCAGTAGTATAGAAACAGTATTTACACATCTGACCTTCTAAAACTAAAGTTATCTCCAGACGACGGACGTGACTCCTTTTTTTCGGCAAAAGTTCTTCTGTTCATCATGTTCAACTTTATTTTTAGTTCATTTTCGGAATGCTCTTTGTCCATTTTCACCGCGCGGCATACTATGCTACTGCCCACTATTTGGTGGTGTAGCAGTGAAAAAGAGCCCTAGTGCAACAAATCTGTGTTTAGCAGTGTAGCAGTGAAAAAGGTCCCCACTTGAACAGTTTCCCCGCTGCGCCACGTTCTGAACGTCATTTAGGCAATTTAAACCATGTTGCAGTATAAGAAAAATCCATATCATAAAAAAAATAAAAAACAGTTTTCGGTATGAACCGGTATACCGCCCAGCACTACACTTGATATTCGAAAAGAATCGGAGATGTATTTCATACTTTGCCAGTTTCTCATTTGGCATTCTATAGAATGTTTAGGAAATGTGTGAAATCTGAATCGTTTCATACATTGCCAGCTAGTTTTGGGCATTGTATACAATGCCTAGGTATTCTATAGAATGCCGGATTTCAAACTTTTGCAGTAACACATAGATCAATTTTTACAAAAAAAATAGGATTGAAAACAAATCAACAGCCACCCCGAGAAAGAGAGCATGGGCAACAGACTAAAACTTTAAAACAGTAAAAATGAATAAATTGTAATAAATAAGTTTATTAGGCGCATACAGATATATGGAGAAGAAAAAGAAATAGGGAGAGAATCTACTTCCTCAGTGCTTTAAGAGCTTATTCTAAAATATTATTGATTAGATCCTGCCAGGTTTTGAAAATGTTCTGCACAGATCCTTTAAGTGAGAATTAAATTTTTTCCCATTTCAAATAATATAAAACATCAGTTACCCACTGACTTAAAAGAGGAGAGTTAGGATTCTTCGAGTTTAGTAAATAAGTCTGCGTGCCAATAATGTAGTGAAGGCAGACACAGTTTGTTTGTCCTTCTCCACTTTAAGCCCATCTGGAAGAACACCAAACACAGCTGTTAGTGGATTAGGAGGGATTGTGACACCAAGGATGTCTGAAAGGCACTTAAACATTTTTGTCCAGAATGATGTTAATTTGGTGCAGGTCCAAGACATGTGACCCAGTGAGGCTGGAGCTTGATTGCAGCGTTCAAAGGTAGGATCTTGCCCTGGAAACATTTTGGATAATTTTAAGAGAGACAGATGTGCTCGATATATAATTTTGTGTTGAATAATTGTTTGCTTTGCACATATGGAACTCGAATGAATTCTCTGCATTGCTACCGTCCAGTCCTTATCTGATATGTTCAGTTAGAAATCCTTTTCCCATTGTCCTCTTGGATCTTTGAAAGGGAGGGACTGTAAAATATTTTATATATTGCAGAAATGCTGTCTGAGTCCTCGATACTGAGCAATATTTTTTCCAGCATAGAGGAAAGTGGGAGATGGGGAAAATTGGGCAGGTCCTGTTTGACAAAGTTTCTGATTTGAAGATAGTGAAAGAAATGTTTTGCTGGAAAATTAAATTTAGAATGTAATTGTTCATATGATGCAAAGATGTTGACTATATAAAGATCTCTAAGCAATTTATTACCAAATGTTTTCCAGATATTAAAAACTGCATATGTTTGCAAGGGTTGAAAAAGGTGGTTCTTATGCAGAGGTGTCACAGATAAAAGATTCTCCATCTTAAAATGCTTTCTACATTGGTTCCATATTCTGAGTGAGTGAAGAACAATCAGGTTATTAGTGTATTGGTGATAACTTGCATTTATTGGGGCACAAAGCAGGGAATATAGAGAAGTACTGCAGGATTTTATTTCTATTGTGGACCAAGCCTGTGTATGTTCATCTATTTGTGTCCAGGTTTTTATAGCTTGTATGTGTGCTGCCCAGTAATAAAACTGAAAGTTAGGTAGAGCCATGCCACTTTCTGTCTTAGGTCTTTGTAGAGTCGCTCTTTGTATACGTGGATGTTTTAGGTTCCAAATAACTGAGGTTATGGTTGAATCTAATTGCTTAAAGAATGATTTATTGATGTATATTGGAATATTTTGAAATGAAAAAAGATTAGGAAGGATATTCATTTTAACAATGTTCATTCTTCCAGCTGGAATGAGATGGAGGGTTGACCATCTATGCAAGTCTTACTCATTTTTGTCCATAAAGACGGCAAAATTTTGTTGATAAAGAGCTTTATGTTTACTTGTAATATTTACCCCTAGGTATTTAAATTGATCTGCAATAATAAAAAGGATGGTGTCCAATCTAATAGTGTATGCTTGAAAATTAACTGGAAAGAGCTCACTTTTATTCAAATTAATTCTGAAACCAGAGATCTTTTGAAATTCTGTAAGTGCTGTTAAGACTGCAGGCACAGCATTTTGTGGGTCTGATATATACAGTACCATATCATCTGCATAAAGAGAAATTTTCTGTTCAAGTCCTTCTTTGATAATCCCCTTTATCTGATAAACATTTCGACAGTGGACTGCCAGTGGTTCAATGGCAATTGCAAAAAACAGTGGTGACAAGGGGCATCCTTGTTTGGTACCACGTTCTAGTTTAAAGTAGTCCAAGCAAATGTTGTTAATACAAACTGAAGCTTCTGGATTGGTATTCAGTAGTTTGATCCATGCACAAATATTTGGACCAAACCTAAATTTCTCAAATGTAGTGAAAAGGTAGTTTCATTCAGTCATATCAAATGCTTTTTCTGCATCCAACGATGATAATAACTCCGGGGTGTTTGACTATGCAGGTGAATATATTACATTAGACAAGCGTCGGAGATTGGAAGCTAAGTGTCGGTCTTTAATAAATCCAGCTTGACCTTGTGATATTTCCGAAGGCAGCACTTTCTCCATCCTTCTAGCTTGGACTTTGGAGAGTATCTTAACATCATTATTCAGAAGTGAAATTGGTCTGTATGATGCACATTGTAATAAGTCCTTGATTTGTTTAAGATAGACGGTGATTAATGCTTGGCGAAGAATTTGAGGTAGAATTTGATTGTCTCTAGCTTCTGTTAATGTTGTTAATGAGAGGGGAGCTAGCTGAGTGCAGAATTTCTTATAGAATTCAACAACGTAGCTATCAGGGCCTGCTGCTTTCCCTCTCTGAAGTGACTTTATAGCATCTAGTAATTCTGATAGTACCAGAGGTTTATCCAATTCCTCTGCAATAAAAGCATCTATTTGTGTTATCTATAATGTATCCAGAAATGCATTAGATTGTGTTTTGTCTTCTTTGAACTCAGAAGAATATAAGGATTTATAGTAGTCTCTAAATGTGTGCATTATATTTTTATAGTCAATGATTTTATCTCCGTTCGTGTTGGTGATTGCTGGGATTGTATTGCAAACTTCTTGCTTGTGGATTTGTTGAGCTAAGAGCTTATTAGGGCGGCACGGCAGCACAATGGTAGCACTGCTGCCTCACAGTTAGGAGACCCGGGTTCGCTTCCTGGGTCCTCCCTGCGTGGAGTTTGCATGTTCTCCCCATGTCTGCGTGGGTTTCCTCTGGGCGCTCTGGTTTCCACCCACAGTCCAAAGACATGCTGGTTAGGTGGATTGGCGATTCTAAATTGGCCCTAGTGTGTGCTTGGTGTGTGGGTGTGTTTGTGTGTGTCCTGTGGTGGGTTGGCACCCTGCCCAGGATTGGTTCCTGCCTTGTGCCCTGTGTTGACTGGGGTTGGCTCCAGCAGACCCCTGTGACCCTGTGTTCGGATTCAGCAGGTTGGAAAATGGATGGATGGATTAAGAGCTTATTAGCTTTCTCTTCATGTTCATAGTAATGATGTCTTAATTTAAAAATGAGTTGTTCATTTTCTTTGGTTGTTAAGAGGTTGAGCTCTGAATGTAGAGCCTGTCTTTTTCTATGAAAAGTTTCACTTGGACACCTGGCATGTTCCTGATCTATTCTAGTAATTTCGCTGGTTAGCTCTGATACCTTCTTGGTTTCTAATTTATTTCTGTGGGAATGATATGAAATACTCTGTCCTCTTAAGAAGGCCTTTAGAGTTCCCCAGAGTATTCCTGCAGAGACGTCTGAAGATGTATTTGTCTCTAGGAAGAAACTGATTTACTTTAATATAAATTCTGTACAGTTCTCATCTGCTAATAGAAGTGGGTTCAGACGCCCTCTGCGAGATGAGTATGTGGGGCATAATGATTTCAGCTCCAAGATCAATCAATCAATCAATCAATCAATCAACATTTATTTATATAGCACATATTCATACAAAAAAATTTAGCTCAAAGTGCTTTACAAAGTGAATAGAGAAATAGAAGACACAATAAAAGATAAACATAAGTCAACATTAATTAACGTAGAATAAGAGTAAGGTCCGATGGCCAGGGTGGACAGAAAAAACAAAAAAACTCCAAAGGCTGGAGAAAAAAATAAAATATAATAAATAAATAAAATAAAGATCAGAGGCACATGGTCAGAAATAACAATAGCGTCATACTTGCAAGATTTAATCGCAGGCAATTCTTGAGTAGCAATGATGCACTGGTGAGTAGAAGGAATATGTTCTTGAGTTTTGGTTTATAAACCTCCAGGGGTCTGATAAGTTGTGGTCAGTTAAAAACTGTGTAATTTTCTTTGTAGTGTTAGGTGTCATCCCCTCTGTGGCAGGAGACTTATCTAAGAGTGGATTTAAAACACAATTAAGGTCCCCAGTGATTATAATTTTATGAGTGTTCACATTGGGAATAGATGCAAATCCTTTTTGCATAAATTCCCTATCATCGACATTGGGTGCATAATCAATTATCAAAATCACTTTACGGTTAAAGAAACTGCCCATGACAATCACATATCTCCCTTCAGGATCAGATACTACATCTGATTCTACAAATGAGACTATTCTGTGTGTAAGATTTCCCACACCTCTAGTTTTCTTTGTAAAGCTGGAATGGAACATTTGGCCAGTCCAGTCTTTTTGCAGTCGGAACTGATCTTTGCTTAATAAGTGGGTCTCCTGTAAAAATACTATTTTAGTGTTTAGACCTGTTAGGTGAGAGAATATTTTGTGTCTCTTTAATTCGTGATTCAGGCCTTTAACATTCCAGCTCACAAAGTTAACTGTCCCATCATGGAGACATTGATTCTGAATTTTTGATGTCATTTTGTTGTCTTAACTGAAAGTGAGACAGCTTTAACTTTAATTTCCAATTTTCCCACGAGATATTGCCATGCAGCCTGTTATGTTGGAAGTTATAATTATAAGGATTAAAAGGATAGATTAGACATAGCTTGCTCTCTTTCTTTCCCCCTCTTACCCCCCACCCCCCCATTTTTCCTCCCCACGTGAGGCTGCATCCCACTTCACAAAGTCCTTGTCTTCTGACATACCTAGAGACAGAGTGCATCCAAAACAATACAAGTCCCCCAGCAGCGTCATTTGAGGATTAAAAAGTAGAGGTATCTATTGCCGATAAAATCTAAATACTATAAGCATAAAATATAATCATCAACAGACTCTAAGCATAAAATGTAATCATCAACAGTCTTGAAATATTAAGACAGTAAACCCAGGGAATGGTGTTAAAACGGCGCCCTGATTAAGCATAATAAATAGTAAACCCTAATGCAATAATAACAATAACAGTAAACCAAGGGTATGATGTTAAACTGTCTCCTTTAGAATAGTTAACAACCAAAATAAAAAAAGAAATACTTTAATTTCTTCAACATACACATGTAATTATAATTAAAACATAAACAAAAAGTGGCCAAGAAGAAAAAAGGATGTATAATTATGGTACCCGTATCATTGCAAGCAGATCAGACAGCAGGTAATATCTTCTTGCCATACCACGACAGTATGCGACTCACTTTCGTATTTCAAAAAAGCGCAGGGATCAGCTTTCTTAACTCCTTTTCTGCTTCCTCCTTGGAGAAGAAGATGTGATATTTGTCTTGAATATCCACTTTGTTTGGCAGGATATAAGAGGCTGTATCTGATACTGGCTTTCTGTAACTGCTGTTTAATGTTGTAAAAAGCTGCACGTTTAGCAGCTGTTGAGGGTGAGAAATCAGGGAAAATACAAATGTGTTTTTTTTTTTTTCCCAAATATAATCTTGAAAAGTGCCATTGCATTAAGCTTAAATTGTAATCTCTTAAATCAGGCAAAACCTAGGTGTTAGATGTATTTGATCCACGTATGCGATAAGCTCCCGCTATCTCGGTATCTGATTTTAAGTCCTCTCCAATTATTTTTGAGAATCGTTCAGCTACGAATTTCACTGGGTTTGGATTTTCATGGTTCTCAGGTAGACCTTCGATTGTAATATTATTCCTTCTGCATCCATCTTCCAGAGCCACAAGTCTGTCTCCGAGTTTTTTTGCATTCATAATTTGCAGCTGTAGCTTTTCCATTGGCGTTAGATGCCAATTGTTCTGCTTTTTCAATTCGAGCTGTGAGTCTGCTTAACGTCTTCCAGCTGATCGGCAAGTTCTCTCAATTTAAACGCGTTTTCCTGAATGTGTTCCTCAATTTTTCTCAACATATCTTTAAAGACTGCATCAAAATGATTAGATATACATTTTTCCAAGTCTTTATATTCCTGCCGCATCTCTTGCAGCTCCAGCCGCAGCTTCTCGTTTGTCTTCTCGTCTTGAACAAGCCATTTATTTCTTTCTTCATATTTTCCGGAATATCTTTCTTGAGCTCACTTATGGCCATGGCCGTGGCCAATGTTGCGTTCATTTCTTTCAGTTCGGAGAAATCGTTTCGGCTTTCGTGCTCTGCAGGTGAAGTGGCAACCCCAGTTACTTACATCCGATGCTTCCGGCTTGCGAGGAGTAGATGAAAGCACAGACTGCAAGGCCATTTCTAGTTTCAAATGATCTTCTGGAATCGGCAAGCTATTGTGACCTGCATCGCTTGCACCTTCGCCCCTATTTTCACTCTTGACTGGAGATGTTGCAGTGGAGCGGGGTCCTGGGAAGTCTGTGCTTTTGCCTGCCAGTTCCAGGTCAGTCTCTGAAAGGCTGTACCTTGCACTTGCACTAGGGTCTGATGACTTTCTAGACTTGGGTGTAGTTTTAGGTTTCTTTTCCGTTTCTTTCTGACCCCCTTTCGTGTTACTCCTGTTTATATACTGTAGTAGAAACTCCCTAGGTTAGGTAAATACAGGATATTCTGGGATAATAAGAGAAAAAATAAAGCTGGTGCAACGGAGCTCCTCTTTAGACGTCCATCTCCCGTAATGGACGAGACCAATTCTTGTGGTCAGCTTTCTTCATAACATGCCGTATGCCTGTTTCAATATGTCTGCTGAGCTGTGCTCTCCATTGTGTTGTCCTTTCAGTTCATCAGTTTGGTGAGAGAGATGCTCCTTCATCAGATGTTACTAAGAGAAAGAGAGTGAGTAAAGCAAGCAAATTTATAGATGTTCTGTCCAACCCCTAGAGCCAATAGGGTGCTGTGGTACTTAAAGGCCAGTTCCAAACAGCCATACTTCAGACCAATGGGGGAATAGAACATATTAACACATGCCATCCCCAAAACCATTTGTTGAGGTAAAGCTTGGCAACCTGGCTTTGTGTGGGGGATGAGAGAGAGACTCTAGCAGAGAAACATTTGTTTCAAGCACTTCCCCCAGCTCTGCCATAAAATTCAGTTTCCTGACTTAGTTTTGCCTAAGTTACAAATAAAGTCATACAAAATATTTATTAACTTACATGCAAAATCTCACATTACATCAGGCAGTATGGTACATCTAGAGCAATAAGTGTCAACTAAGAAAGGACATCTCAGTATATCAATATTTCGGGGTAAAAACCCCACCTGTAATTAAAAACCTAAATTCCCCAAAATCTCAGAAATGCTTTGACAGATTTGATTGAAATCGTGTGACGCTATAAAAATTAAAAATAGGACCCTTGTGTTGTGTTTCTTGTTAATTTAAATTCTTTTTTTTAATCTATTGATATTGTTCTAACTTACATGCACTGTACTGTGTTGATATTATGCTTTATGCAACTGAAGGATGGTCCAGAAGCGTTTGATGAGCTGAGCAACAGCACTAACCAATAGGGTGGAGGAACAACTGAACAGTATGCATGGAAGGAAAGTTGAGTTAAGCTCAAGGAAGATGCACAGGTCGATGTTTAGCAAGTGCTGTAAACCTCAAGTGCTAATGCCAGGTTCTGTGTCTGTGAGTAGGTGTTGCTCGAATTCGAGGTGGAAGCTATGTCCCAGACCAGCCAGGGGTGATGTAGTAGCTTTGGGAGTGGTGCAGGAGCTTCACAGGCTTAAGTTCATGATCTAATGCTCACAGTGCCTAATAATTTTCTCTGTGATATTCATGACAATAGTGGTAATCCTCTGCTCCTTTTGTCCATCATGTTCACTATAGCCCTTAATCAATGTTACACCATTGTATGAATCTGCTTGAAAGCCCAGAAGGAAGCCACTCTTCAGTTTTATCTACATGTAAGGCCGCACACAACAATCAGAGGGGACTAAAACCATGATACTTGCAAATCCTAGAAACACCCCGTGACTGAGAGCATCAGTTTAAATATAAAAGGCCCTCCACAGGCTACTCCATTGTAATATACATTTGCATCTACAGACTTTGAAAAGGGACCAACAATCCTAACCTCTAAAATTGTTTACAGTTACATATGCATCTGTTTACTTTTAATGGGAATGCCCTACTCTCTGAAATTCTCTGCCTTGGTGCATGAACTGGTCTGCTCCTTCTAAATGTTTTGCATTTGATTACCTGTACTCTTAGATGCGTACCAACAGCATTTCCTAGCATATTAGCTCTCATCATGGGTTATCCATTCTGCTTCATGTATTTCTTGGATTCACTCCATCATCCACTCAGTCTTTGGTCACAGTCTGAGATTGTGGCACTTGAATTTTTAACATGAAAGCCATAGAAATTACTGTTCTGCACTCCTTGCTTTTCATGTTAATGTATCAATTTAATACATAGGGCCGGCTTATTAAAATTGCATCCTATGGGCCACATGTGGCCCAGGAGCAACCTTCGAGTAGCCCAGCCTCTGTCTCTGCAAGAAACACAGAGTAAAAGTGAGAAAAACAAATTTTGCATGCCTTCAGAAATTCTTACATAGACTACTAAAGTAGTACAGACCATGGAAGCAACACTCCAGGTAGACAAGCAACATTCAACCCACAATGCAGCACGTTGTTATATGTTTAGAAGTGGTCATAGTAGTCTATGACACTGTGATGACCTATCGAATAAGACACACAGGAGCTGCTTACCTGAGGGAATCTTCAAAATGCTGACTGACTTATTGATTTGGTGTGCTGCGCTATAAATGGTGTCTACTGCTCCTTCTTTGGATGCCTCCAAAATACACAAAAAAGATAGATGAATGCTTTTCTGCCTCTTCTTGCCCTTTTATTATTCGCCCCAGCTCTCTATAGGGAGGTTTCCTGAGCCCTCACAAAGTACTTTCCCCCATGACTCCACTCCCCAGAGCCCATGCAGTAACGAGACACATCACAATATCAACATTATATGGGATGTGTAAAAAGCCATACCTAATCACGTAGGTGGTCATTTAAAACAAACAAAT
Organism: Polypterus senegalus; assembly: GCF_016835505.1. Lineage (NCBI taxonomy): Eukaryota > Metazoa > Chordata > Cladistia > Polypteriformes > Polypteridae > Polypterus > Polypterus senegalus. Next base: position 162,235,061 of record NC_053155.1, read on the forward strand.
GTTCCCCCAGTGTGCAGTACACGTTGTATTCATGTGTGTTAAGTTACTGTTATGAACACTTGTTACACATTTGTGCACTATTATCTTTGATAGCATTGTTAGTTCTTTTTTATTCTGTAAAATGTACTTAGTGAGTGCCTGGGTCATATATGACCAAAGTATTTATTTTATTACAAAAGGGAAGCGCATGTTATTGCTAATACTGTGAACTATTTTATTGGTATTCACTTTGAGATGTGCCTAGGTCAGATATGACCAAAATGTTTATTTTTTTATTTAAAATGTGGAAAAAATATTGCTACTGCCTTAGATTCTGTTGTTGGTAATGGTAACTTTTACAAGTCCTATAAATGTACACTGTCTGTTACACACACAAACCAAATGTGTCTGTGTCCTATATAATATTAACAATAAGAGCAGCTCACTACTGAAAACGGCAAATATAGGAGGCAGTCAGGATCGAACCGGGGACTCTTGATTACAAGTCAGCAAATCTTACCACTATGCCACGGAAGCTGTTGTATCATTCTTGAACCTTTTGTGAAAGTGTTTATTTGATCTTTGGACTTCAGGCTTCACACATTATATAGTATATGCCAACATTTTTTCATTTACTACTAAAATATGAAAAACCTTTCTGTTTTAACAATGTGTTTACACAGATTATTCTAGAAATGGAACACACATGAAATGCATGTGTTCCAAATAATGATCTATTATTTCCACTCTAAAACTCCAGCACTTCACTCCCAGATAATTAATCAAGGCATGAGCTGTGAGAGCTTTGTGCACGTTCTGCAAAGGTGGCGGGAAGGGATACCAGGCTGCTTGCCTTTATCGGCACATTTACAGGACAAAAGATGCTGATGGAGAGGTATGAACGGATTTAAGGTGGGCCGGATCTACGAGTTTTTTCGTAGGCTCTGGTAATTCTAGTGTTAATAGTTTTGCACATTGCTCTCATACCTCTTGGTAAATTCTTCAGGATATGAGTGGAAACCCAGAAATACCGGAACGTGAATGAGTGTTCCCTATCAGTGGTGGAACACCAACCTGAACAGGGTTCCTAAAGCAGGAGTCTTGAAAATGTCACACTTTTTTACAACAATGTAATTGATTCTCACCACATCTTGCATCATTGCCATGTAACCCATTCCCACCAAGTCATTGCAGTTTACTTTTTTAAGTGTTTGTTTTCACAGTTCTTTTAAAATCCAGAAACAACTGCGAAATTATTTTCTGTGAAAAGTAATTTTTATTGTTGACCTATTTTTTACTCCATACTATGGAAACTTATTCCTGACACACAATTTTAATTGTGTTATTTCAAAATAGTAATTGCATTATTTCACAAGTGTAGTACATCAATACAGTCACCAGCATTGTTCAAGCATGTGCTTTTTTTTTTTACTTGTGTGGACAAATAGAAAGAGGTCCAGGAAGGATGTTTTGACTACAATAGCATCAAAGTATTACAGTTTATGTTTTGGTACAGAGACAGAATAAATTTCTAGTTTGGTCACAGTGTTTAATTTTATGTGGGTTGACTTTTTTGAGTGAGAGTATATGTGTATAACAAAGTCCTCTTTCGTGGTATGCCACTGTATCAACTAATATATTAGCACACCTTCCAGGTATGTTTCCATTCCTAGACCCCATGCTTCTAATGTAGGTTCTTAATATTTTTGTATGGTATTGTGCAAGCATATGCTTTGCCTAATAATTCACATAGAGACATATTTCAGTAACATGCACGTACTGTAATTCAGAGTCAAAGCATTGGTGAAATCTACATATCACATTAGAATTTAAATTCATAATATATATATATGATTACATAGCTTGTTTTACAGAAACATATTTGTGAATTGTGTATTAATTATAAACCAAACCCTAAAAATAAACATATGTAGAAATAATGTAAATCTTTTGACTTACATTAAGTACCCACCTTTGTTCAATTTAGAAGCAAGAGTCCATACAGATGTAGTGAAGCTCACTTGATGCTGCTAGGATCAGTTTCAGCTTAGTGTAACTGAGAAAATGGTTTAGAATATAGATGAATGCAACTCTGGCAGTCATTACTAGATGTCTCTGTTCCTGCTATAAACAGCATTTTTGTCTTTCCCAGAATACCTCAGTTTACCAGAATATCAAAAGTAATCTTCCATGACTTTACTCAGCTAAGACCACACTTAGACTTTTGCCTAACTTATTGCTTTTGTTAACAAAGTATACAGGAGCTTCAACATTGCTGATGTCCAAATTAACATAATAGATACTTTACTGTGACAGACAGTTGCTACTATAATGGAACATCACACTTTTAACTATAGTGTTAGATCATTTCATGCATAATATTAAGGAAAGGTAAGAAGAAGGAAACTTCATGCATCAGAAGATCTTTGTCCATACCCAGAAATACCTGGTGTATTACTTCTAAGTGATTGTACTGTATTAGAGAGTACTGCAAAGTACACTATTTGGTGATCTGGGGGTGGTATTCTAATAAATAACCCTGAGTTGGATATTTACTAGGCTAAATAGTTTAAGATATTTTTTAAAATACACTGTTTAGCTACATTTAATCAAAATTACCAAAGTTCTTCAGCTTTAGTATGCTTCATGGGTTTCTGGCAAAAGTATAAGAAAAGTAAGACAGACAAAATATCTTTGTTTTTACAAGCTTTAGTAAAAATTTAAGGTATAACAGTTTACACAAAATATAGAGAAAAAATTTTATTTGCAAAATAAAGAAAAGTTCTTGTTCAAGAGAAGTTAGTTTCTTTACGTTTTTTCACACAGTTGAACCATTTCTAAACAGTCAGAAAACTGTATGCCTGTCCCATTGATAGTCCATGCTAGCAATGAGCCTATTCCAAAACACACTGACTTAATTGACACACTACATTACAGATATAGGTAAGAAAGTTCTATCTCATATTAACAACTGGGGGGGTAAAGGCTATACCATATTCTATTAGCTATGAAACAAAATGGTATTTTTTTTCAAATTAAGCGAACACTAATATGAGTTTAACTTAAAGCACTAACTTTCTAAGATTGGCTCTTACACACTGCAAGGATGTATTTTCTAAGGATCACATAAGCATTCATTTGAATTTGTTTGTAGATTTCTTGCTTTTGATTGGTCTAATCCCTTAACGTTTTTTTTCTTACTCCTGGCAAAAATTTAGCTTTCTTGTTTGGAGAAAAAAAACTCCTCTCAAAGACTTTGAACTGGTTTGGCATGATATTTTTATTCATAACACCAGCTGGAGACAGAAAGTTCTACATCTAGTTGATGATATTTATCAAAACTTGCTTTGGCAACAGTTACATTTATATAACTTGTTATTCTTTCAGAAAAAAATTACATTAGTGCAATTGTTTTTTAAAATGAAGATATGTTTTTTTAAAAAAAGATAAAAACAATAACTTGTTTGTACTGTACCCTTTAGTAATGTAAACTTATATTAATAGACATAATGAGGTAATATATATAAGCAGTAATGACAATAGTAATTATGGTTGTCTACTTCACTTTTATAAAGTCTTCTTATAGTACTTTACTCATTCAACTAGAATAGCATTAACAGTCTGGTTAAGGTTTATATTTGTCAGAAAATCTAAATTCTAAGCAAATGAACTACTTTTAAATCTAGATATATACCTTACACTGCCTTATCTTTCGTAGACTTATAATTTGGATCCGACTAAACATTATTTGAAGCTGAAGTTTTTAATCAACAATGAAGAGCGATATTATATACCGAAAGGGAGAGAGGTCATCAGTGAACTGGTAAGCTTTTTTCATTGCATTGCGTGCATTTTGCAAGGCATTTTTAAAACTAATTGATTGAAATATTTAAGAGTTTTCTTTTATTAAGTTAGCAGTGATCAAGAATTGTTGTCATTCAAAGAGGATATTGTGTATTCTTTAAACTGAGGCATCCTTAATATGCTAGAAGCATTTGGCAGATTTAAATAAATTTTTTATGGCTGATATAAGTGCTGTTATCAAGAGTCTAGGTAGTGGCTAGGTTGATTCTTTGGTTGAATGGGATACATCTGAACCTGCTGAAGATATTGTTTTGTGGTATAATGTTAACCAGTGTTGTTGGAAAGCTGGGTGATCCCTGTGAGGAAAGAGAGACCCTTTCAATTCCTCAAATGCTGCTTTAACACTGAAATACAACCTTATCCCTTCGCACCTCTCCATCAGCGTCTTTTGTTTTGTAAATGTGTCGTCTGGCACAAGCAGCAAGCAGCCTGTTGTTCCATCCCCCACCTTGACGGAGGTCAACTCTGGCAAAAAGTTCTCCCAGCTCAAGTCAAGGCTCCTTTTCCGAATGTATGGTGCTTGGAGTTGTATAGGGTAAATAATACAGTACATCATTATATGGAATATATGCATTTCAGCTGTGTTCCGTGTCTACAAAGATCTGGATAAGTGCTGAATTAAAAGAGTATCTCTGTCTGGTCATTATTCAGGGAGTGGATGTAGAGGTGGTGCACTCCTGCAAGTACTTGGGGGTTCACATCAATGACAGGCTTGATTAGTTTTGTAACATAGAGGAACTAATATATACAGTGGTGTGAAAAACTATTTGCCCCCTTCCTGATTTCTTATTCTTTTGCATGTTTGTCATACAAAATGTTTCTGATCATCAAACACATTTAACCATTAGTCAAATATAACACAAGTAAACACAAAATGCAGTTTTTAAATGATGGTTTTATTATTTAGGGAGAAAAAAATCCAAACCTATATGGCCCTGTGTGAAAAAGTAATTGCCCCCTGAACCTAATAACTGGTTGGGCCACCCTTAGCAGCAATAACTGCAATCAAGTGTTTGCGATAACTTGCAATGAGTCTTTTACAGCGCTCTGGAGGAATTTTGGCCCACTCATCTTTGCAGAATTGTTGTAATTCAGCTTTATTTGAGGGTTTTCTAGCATGAACCACCTTTTTAAGGTCATGCCATAGCATCTCAATTGGATTCAGGTCAGGACTTTGACTAGGCCACTCCAAAGTCTTCATTTTGTTTTTCTTCAGCCATTCAGAGGTGGATTTGCTGGTGTGTTTTGGGTCATTGTCCTGTTGCAGCACCCAAGATCGCTTCAGCTTGAGTTGACGAACAGATGGCCGGACATTCACCTTCAGGATTTTTTGGTAGACAGTAGAATTCATGGTTCCATCTATCACAGCAAGCCTTCCAGGTCCTGAAGCAGCAAAACAACCCCAGACCATCACACTACCACCACCATATTTTACTGTTGGTATAATGTTCTTTTTCTGAAATGCTGTGTTCCTTTTACGCCAGATGTAATGGGACATTCGCCTTCCAAGAAGTTTAACTTTTGTCTCATCAGTCCACAAGGTATTTTCCCAAATGTCTTGACAATCATTGAGATGTTTCTTAGCAAAACTAAGACAAGCCCTAATGTTCTTTTTGCTTAACAGTGGTTTGCGTCTTGGAAATCTTCCATGCAGGCCGTTTTTGCCCAGTCTCTTTCTTATGGTGGAGTCGTGAACACTGACCTTAATTGAGGCAAGTGAGGCCTGCAGTTCTTTAGACGTTGTCTTGGGGTCTTTTGTGACCTCTCGGATGAGTCGTCTCTGTGCTCTTTGGGTAATTTTGGTCGGCCGGCCACTCCTGGGAAGGTTCACCACTGTTCCATGTTTTTGCCATTTGTGGATAATGGCTCTCACTGTGGTTCCCAGGAGTCCCAAAGCTTTAGAAATGGCTTTATAACCTTTACCAGACTGATAGATCTCAATTACTTCTGTTCTCATTTGTTCCTGAATTTCTTTGGATCTCGGCATTATGTCTAGCTTTTGAGGTGCTTTTGGTCTAGTTCTCTGTGTCAGGCAGCTCCTATTTAAGTGATTTCTTGATTGAAACAGCTGTGGCAGTAATCAGGCCTAGGGGTGGCTACGGAAATTGAACTCAGGTGTGACGCACCACAGTTAGGTTATTTTTTAACAAGGGGGCAATTACTTTTTTACACAGGGCCATGTAGGTTTGGATTTTTGTTTCTCCCTAAATAATAAAAACCATCATTTAAAAACTGCATTTTGTGTTTACTTGTGTTATATTTGACTAATGGTTAAATTGTTTGATGGTCAGAAACATTTTGTGTGACAAACATGCAAAAGAATAAGAAATCAGGAAGGGGGCAAATAGTTTTTACACCACTGTATATGTATATTATATATATATATATATATATATATATATATATATATATATATATATATATATATATATATATATATATATATATACACTAATAAAAGGCAAAGCCCTCACTCACTCACTCTCCAACCTCCCGTTTAGGTAGAAGGCTGATTTTTGGCAGGCTTATTCCTTACAGCTTACTTACAAAGGTTAAGCAGGTTTCATTTCGAAATTCTACACGTAACGGTCATAACGGTCGACAACGTCTGCCATGTTGAACTTTCTTATTTATGGCCCCATCTTCACAAAATTTGGTATGTGGCTTCCCTGCGCTAACCGAAACTGATGTACGTACTTATTTCAGTGGTATGACACCACTGTCGGCCACCATATTGAACTTTCTAACGTCACTAATTTTCCAACTTCCCATCTAGGTAGAAAGCTGACCTTATCTTCACGAAATTTGGTAGGTGGCTTCCCTGCGCTAACCAAAACCGATGTACTGTATTTCTTATTTCAGTGGTATGATGCCACTGTCGGCCGCCATATTGAAGTTTCCAATGTCACTAATTATCCAACTTCCCTTGTAGGTAGAAGGCTGAAATTTGGAAGGCTCATTCCTTTCAGCTTACTTACAAAAGTTAAGCAGGTGTCATTTCAAAATTCTACGCGTAACGGTCATAACGGTCAACAATGTCCGCCATGTTGAACTTTCTTATTCATGGCCCCATCTTCACGAAATTTGGTAGGCGGCTTCCCTGCGCTAACCGAAACCAATGTACGTACTTATTACGGTGTTATGACGCCACTGTCAGCCAACATATTGAACTTTCCAACATCACTAATTCTCCAACTCCCATGTAGGTAGAAGGCTGAAATTTGGTACTTATTTCGATGGTATGAGGCCACTGTCGGCCGCCATATTGAACTTTTCAACGGTCTATGTTACTTATGGGCCCATCTTCGAGAAATTTGGTAGCGGGTTCCCAATGCTAACTGAATCCTACTTACATACATATATAGGTCCAGAGCCTGCAGCTCGGTCACCGTGTGAGGCGGTGTTGGGTCCCCCATCCCAACGCCTCCCACGTTGTTGGCTGCCTGCCTGTATAAGGCCGTCTATTGCTCCAGTCTCTACATTCCCTTCCTTGCTTCGCCACGGAATTCACGTCTCCCTGCTGATACTGTAACTACAGCCTTTTTATTTAATCCACGGCTTCTCCGCTGTTTTATTGTTCTTTTATTATGAGTATAGTTATTGTGTAGGTATTTTAGACGTACTTTACATTGTTCAAGTACCCATTTCCTTTATCATTCCAACCGTACCCCATTAACATGTCTATCGAAGTGATCACCATCGATCAAAGAACTGTAACTTAACAAGTGGTTTCCATGCCCGGAGATGGCACCTACCTTTTCCATTCTCTTTGTTACATATTGCACGGCCATATCAGGCTCACTCTTGATATCCGGAGGAACATTGTGTCTTATGTATTGAGTGACTGGGACAGGTTCAAGGTGTGGACTGATGACGGTACAGGAGATAATTATTATACACAGGAGCACTAGAAGAGTGAAATGCTTAAGCCCTTCACCTATGCATCTGCATGTGAGTTGATGGCTGCCGCTGATTTCTTCAGTTGTCGCTTTCAAGTGTACCAAAATGGCCAAATATTTTACACCTATCGACAACCGCCAATGCCTCTTAAACATCTTAGATTGACAGGTGACGATTTCAGTAGTGGGCACTTGGATGTTTATGAATGTTTAAACTCTTAAAAGCTGGATGTGAAGTTATCGATGAAACCGGTTGTATACTTACAACGCTTGACAAATGCCGAATGTCTCTTCAACACAAGTCCTACAAATACTGTCGTAATTGAAACGAACCATGAAACTCAAACCGATTATGACAGCAGCAATCCAAGCTGTGAGATCTGAAACAAGATTACTGTGCACATGGCCAACTGTACATTGCATGCACAAGAGTAAGCTCAGCGCACAGCTTGGTCATATTACAACCGGAGGGCCAAACTCAGAATGTGGTATACAAAGAGATCCTTAACAAATAATTATTGGTGTATTTTCCCTCAGTTTAAAAAGGTTTAATTCTCTTCTTAATAAAAATTTTAAGTAGTATTATTACTGCAAAGCTGGTATTTTGCTAGTGTATATATATATATATATATATATATATATATATATATATATATATATATATATATATAATATTTATATATATAATATACTAGTAGAATACCAGCTTCAGAGAGAAGTAGTGTGTTAAAGAAGGTACGAAAAAAGAAAAGGAAAAATTTTAAAATAACGTAACATGGTTGTTAATGTAATTGTTTTGTCATTGATATGAGTGTTGTTCTCATATCTATCTCTCTCTCTCTCTCTCTCTATATATATATATATATATATATATATATATATATATATATATATATATATATATATACATATGTTGTTCTCATATCTATCCATATATATATATATATCTCTATCTATCTATCTATCTATATATATATATATATATATATATATATATATATATACCCGCTTGGCAGCGGAGAAGTAGTGTGTTAAAGAAGGAAAGAGAAAAAAGGAAACATTTTGAAAATAACGTAACATGATTGTCAATGTAATTGTTTTGTGTATTTGCGCAGCGCCACAAAGTTGTTTTCGTAGCTGCATCAGAAAATGTACCACACGCCTGACACGCCTCCTTTTACTGTTTTCTCACAGCTTGGATTGCTGCTGTCATATATATATACACACACACACACACACACACACACACACACACACACACACACACACACACACACACATACATACATACAAATATATACATATATATATATACACATACATATCTACATATCTATATACATATCTACATATACACATATATATATATATATATACACATACATACATATCTACATCATATATACACACACATACATACATACACACACACAAATTATATATATGTGTGTATGTATGTATGTATGTGTGTGTGTGTGTGTGTGTGTGTGTGTATATATATATATACACATACATACACTTGTGTGTATGTTTGTATGTGTCTATATTCGTGTGTATAGGTTTGGTCACTGAGTGCAAGGGAAAAATAATAAATTATAGTCTATAAGTTATTAAACAGTAAAACATTAACGTTTTAACTACAGGTACTTTGAAATTACATTTTCTATGTGAACGTTCAAATTTGTGCCTCTGGTAATGTGCCTTACCGGCATTTAAAGAAAATTAGTTTTGTGTCCTCTGCAGTGTTAAGAGAGAAAGGCTTTGGTTTGGGATAAAAGGAAAAAAGGTGTAATGAAAGCAAAGTTGCCTTTTTCTTTTATATAGTATAGAGAGATGTGTTCGCTGACGTTATGATCGCCTTTTGGGGACAATCGTGGTGGGTCTTGTGTAGACTGGTGAGACGCCCCGCCATTAATCGGCTGTGATGGCACTGTCAGTCCTCCACTCCTGTGCGTGTCTTCATAATCCGAGCTGAGGACCTCATAATCGTGATATCGCAAAAGAAAGTGTGAATCGCCTTAATATTCTTTTGCCGTGGTGTAGAAAAGGGGTCCCGTGGTTTGCACTTGTCTGGGCTATAGCGCAGGGGGAGGATGAAAAAATTAAAAGTGCTCACTTTGACTTAAGACAGAAGCGCAGTCAGCGCTCAAAGGCCGGCACAGCTATGCACGCCAGCTGGCTGCTCGACTTTTGCTGGGCAGGAGACCCCAGTTTTGCAGACACGCTCATGATATCAAAAGTCTCAGCTCTTTGGAGGTCATTCATATATATATATATATATATATATATATATATATATATATATATATATATATATATATATATATATATATATATATATATATACATAATACCAGCCCTGGAGAAGTAGTGTGTTAAAGAAGTAATGAAAAGAAAAGGAAACATTTTAATAATAACGTAACATGATTGACATTGTCATGAGTGTTGCTGTCATATATATGCCTGCCTAAATAAGTCATCCCCGCTTTGCTCTTACTTTTTTACCGTTCATTTAATCATGGCTAGTGGCGGAAAAATTATAAAATGGAAGGAGGATGGCTTTACCAAAACAATTATTGATGGCGAATCGATTATTCATAAAGCTTGAATTGGTGATCTGTTTTTCTGTGTTAACCTCATATTTTTCATACTTCTTCTCAAACTAAGGTGGTGCGAGGGTAAAATGAATCGGGATGCGCTTGATCAATATAATCGTGTACCAGGAAATCATGCATTGACAAAAGCTCCCTTTGCTTGTAATGCAAAGTGTGATTAAATGCATTATTTTTAACGCGTAATGGAGCACATGCATCAAGCTTCTCAGCTGTGCTTGTGCTAAGAAAAGGAAAGATTTTAAAAATAACGTAACACGCATTGTCAATGTGACCTTTTGTAAGTAGTGCCTGGAGGATTCAGTGTGGAGAAACTCTAGAGACAGCGCGTGTATTAACTTGTGGATTTTTCTGTGAGTATTTGGTGGCAGTCTGACGGTTGCTTCGAAGACGGCGTTAGCCGCGAGCTCAGCTCAGAGCGAAATGAGATGAATGAGAAGGGGAGATGATGACGTGACTCCCCCACCCGCCTTAACTGTCAATCCCCCACAAACACAGTCTCGGAATTTGCATAAGCACACCCCTTCACCTACAATTTTAACTTAGTTACAAAGTGATCAATACTCGCTTATATCCCAAGGCCCTCTCATTAAACTTGTATCTCGTGATTACCTGTGGGCATGTGAAACGCCAGTGGTAGCCTGTCTATGAACTTAATTTAAAGTTTAGGTTTACACCTTGCTTTCTTCCGAGGTAGCAGCACTCATGAATATGGTAGTATATGTCACTCGCCGCTTCTTATTGTTTCGCTGCCTTCTCAATTATATAATGCATGTTTTCTTAAGCTTTTTGGAGGTCTTCCTGGTTTTCTACGCACTGCGCTGACAGTCAGTTCACGGATTACGTGGGAGGCGTGATGATGTCACACCTAAACTCCTACCCCGCCTTTCCAGCTCAACTCTATTACAGTTAATGGAGAAAAATACCTTCCAGTTATGACCATTAGGCGTAGAATTTCGAAATGAAACCTGCTCAACTTCTGTAAGTAAGCTGTAAGGAATGAGCCTGCCAAATTTCAGCCTTCTACCTACACGGGAAGTTGTTGAATTAGTGATGAGTGAGTGAGTGAGTGAGTGAGTGAGTGAGTGAGTGAGTGAGTGAGTGAGTGAGTGAGTGAGTGAGGGCTTTGCCTTTTATTAGTATAGATATATATAAAATATATATATATATATATAATATATATATATATATATATTTAATATACAGGGTGGGCCATTTATATGGATACACCTTAATAAAATGGGAATGGTTGGTGATATTAACTTCCTGTTTGTGGCACATTATTATATGTGAGGGGAGAAACTTTTCAAGATGGGTGGTGACCATGGTGGCCATTTTGAAGTCGGCCATTTTGGATCCAACTTTTGTTTTTTCAATAGGAAGAGGGTCATGTGACACATCAAACTTATTGGGAATTTCACAAGAAAAACAATGGTATGCTTGGTTTTAACATAACTTTATTCTTTCATGAGTTTCTGACCACTTATAAAATGTGTTCAATGTGCTGCCCATTGTGTTGGATTGTCAATGCAACCCTCTTCTCCCACTCTTCACACACTGATAGGAACACCACAGGAGAAATGCTAGCACAGGCTTCCAGTATCCGTAGTTTCAGGTGCTGCACATCTTGTATCTTCACAGCATAGACAATTGCCTTCAGATGACCCCAAAGATAAAATTCTTTGGGGGTCAGATCGGAAGACCTTGGGGCCATTCAACTGGCCCACGACGACCAATCCACTTTCCAGGAAACTGTTCATCTAGGAATGCTCGGACCTGACACCCATAATGTGGTGGTGCACCATCTTGCTGGAAAAACTCAGGGAACGTGCCAGCTTCAGTGCATAAAGAGGGAAACACATCATCATGTAGCAATTTCGCATATCCAGTGGCCTTGAGGTTTCCATTGATGAAGAATGGCCCCACTATCTTTGTACCCCATATACCACACCATACCATCAATTTTTTTGTTCCAACAGTCTTGGAGGGATCTATCCAATGTGGGTTAGTGTCAGACCAATAGTCGTGGTTTTTTTTGTTAACTTCACCATTCACATAAAAGTTTGCCTCATCACTGAACAAAATCTTCTGCGTAAACTGAGGGTCCTGTTCCAATTTTTGTTTTGCCCATTCTGAAAATTCCGTGCGCCGATCTGGGTCACCCTCTTTGAGATGCTGCAGTAGCTGGAGTTTGTAAGGGTGCCATTTGTGAGTAGTTAATATACGCCGAAGGGATGTTCGACTGATGCCACTCTCCAGTGGCATGCGCCGTGTGCTACGCTGTGGGCTCTTGCTGAATGAAGCTAGGACAGCCACTGATGTTTCTTCATTAGTGACAGTTTTCATGCGTCCACATTTTGGCAAATCCAACACTGAACCAGTTTCACGAAACTTAGCAAGCAGTTTGCTAACTGTAGCATGGGAGATGGGTGGTCTCGTAGGGTGTCTTGCATTGAAATCTGCTGCAATGATCCGGTTACTGCGTTCACCAGACATCAACACAATTTCTATCTGCTCCTCACGTGTTAACCTCTGCGACATGTCAATGGCTGTAAACAAAAAGAAACTTGTAAATAACTCATGAAAGAATAAAGTTACGTTAAAACCAAGCATACCATTGTTTTCTTGTGAAATTCCCAATAAGTTTGATGTGTCACATGACCCTCTTCCTATTGGAAAAAACAAATGTTGGATCCTAAATGGCCAACTTCAAATGGCCACCATGGTCACCACCCATCTTGAAAAGTTTTCCCCCTCACATAACTAATGTGCCACAAACAGGAAGTTAATATCACCAACCATTCCCATTTTATTAAGGTGTATCCATATAAATGGCCCACCCTGTACGTATATATATATATATATATATATATATATATATATATATATATATATATATATATATATATATACACTAACCTAAAGGATTATTAGGAACACCTGTTCAATTTCTTATTAATGCAATTATCTAATCAACCAATCACATGGCAGTTGCTTCAATGCATTTAGGGGTGAGGTCCTGGTCAAGACAATCTCCTGAACTCCAAACTGAATGTTAGAATGGGAAAGAAAGGTGATTTAAGCAATTTTAAGCATGGCATGGTTGTTGGTGCCAGACGGGCCGGTCCGAGTATTTCACAATCTGCTCAGTTACTGGGATTTTCATGCACAACCATTTCTAGGGTTTACAAAGAATGGTGTGAAAAGGGAAAACCATCCAGTATGCTGCAGTCCTGTGGGCGAAAATGCCTTGTTGATGCTAGAGGTCAGAGGAGAATGGGCCGACTGATTCAAGCTGATAGAAGAGCAACTTTGACTGAAATAACCACTATTTACAACCGAGGTATGCAGCAAAGCATTTGTGAAGCCACAACATGCACAACTTTGAGGCGGATGGGCAACAACAGCAGAAGACCCCACCGGGTACCACTCATTTGCACTACAAATAGGAAAAAGAGGCTACAATTTGCACGAGCTCGCCAAAATTGGACAGTTGAAGACTGGAAAAATGTTGCCTGGTCTGATGAGTCTCGATTTCTTTTGAGACATTCAAATGGCATAAACAGAATGAGAACATGGATCCATCATGCCTTGTTACCACTGTGAAGGTTGGTGGTCGGGGTGTAATGGTGTGGGGGATGTTTTCTTGGCACACTTTACGCCCCTTAGTGCCAATTGGGCATCGTTTAAATGCCACGGGCTACTTGAGCATTGTTTCTGACCATGTTCATCCCTTCATGACCACCATGTACCCATCCTCTGATGGCTACTTCCAGCAGGATAATGCACCATGTCACAAAGCTCAAATCATTTCAAATTGGTTTCCTGCACATGACAATGAGTTCACTGTACTAAAATGGCCCCCACAGTCACCAGATCTCAACCCAATAGAGCATCTTTGGGATGTGGTGGAACGGGAGCTTCGTGCCCTGGATGTGCATCCCACAAGTCTCCATCAACTGCAAGATGCTATCCTATCAATATGGGCCAACATTTCTAAAGAATGCTTTCAGCACCTTGTTGAATCAATGCCACGTAGAATTAAGGCAGTTCTAAAGGCGAAAGGGGTTCAAACACCGTATTAGTATGGTGTTCCTAATAATCCTTTAGGTGAGTGTATATATATATATATATATATATATATATATATATATATATATATATATAAACTGCTCAAAAAATTAAAGGAACACTTTGAAAACACATCAGATCTCAATGGGAAAAAGAAATCCTCCGGGATATCTATACTGATATAGACTGGGTAATGTGTTAGGAACGAAAGGATGCCACATCATTTGATGGAAATGAAAATGATCAACCTACAGAGCCCTGAATTCAAAGATGCCCCAAAAATCAGAGTGAAAAAATTATGTGGCAGGCTAGTCCATTTTGCCAAAATTTAATTGCAGCAACTCAAAATTGTATGCAGCACTTTGTATGGCCACTGTGTTCTTGTATACATGCCTGAAAACATCGGTGCATGCTTCTAATGAGATGACAGATGGTGTTGTGGGGATCTCCTCCCAGATCTGGACCAGGGCATCACTGAGCTCCTGGACAGTCTGAAGTGCAACCTGGTGGCATTGGATGGACCAAAACATAATGTCCCAGAGGTGTTCTATTTGATTTAGGTCAGGAAAGTGTGGTGGTCAGTCAATGGTATCAATTCCTTCATCCTCCAGGAACTGCCTGCATACTCTCACCACATGAGGCCAGGAATTGTCGTGCACCAGGAGCCACTGTACCAGCATAGAGTCTAAAAATGGGTCCAAGGATTTCATCCTGATACCTAATGGCAGCCAAGGTGCCTTTGTCAAGCCTGTAGCGGTCTGTGTGACCCTCCATGGATATGCCTCCCCAGACAATCATTAACCCACCACCAAACTGCTCATGCTGAATGATGTTACAGGCAGCATAATGTTCTCCATGGCTTCTCCAGACCCTTTCACTTCTGTCACGTGCTCAGGGTGAATCTGCTCTCATCTGTAAAAAGCACAGATGCACCAGTGGTGCATCTGCCAATTCTGGTATTCTATGGCGAATGCCAATCGAGCTGCATGCTGCTGGGCAGTGAGCTCAGGGCCCATTAGAGGACATGGGGCCCTTGGGTCACCCTCATGATGTCTTTCTGGTTGTTTGGTCAGAGACATTCACACCAGTGGCCTGCTGGAGGTCATTTTGTAGGGCTCTGGCAGTGCTCATCCTGTTCCTCCTTGCCCAAAGGAGCAGATACTGGTCCTGCTGATGGGTTATGGACCTTCTATGGCCCTCTCCAGCTCTCCTAGAGTAACTGCTTGTCTCCTAGAATCTCCTCCATGCCCTTGAGACTGTGCAGGGAGACACAGCAAACCTTCTGGCAATGACCCGTATTGATGTGCCATCCTGGAGAAGTTGGACTACCTGTGCAACCTCTGTAGGGTCCAGGTATCGCCTCATGCTACCAGTAGTGACACTGACTGTAGCCAAATGCAAAACTAGTGAAGAAACAGTCAGAAAAGATGAAGAGGGAAAAATGTCAGTGGCCTCCACCTGTTGAACCATTCCTGTTTTGGGGGTCATCTCATTGTTGCCCCTCTAGTGCATCTGTTGTTAATTTCATTAACACCACAGCAGCTGAAACTGATTAACAACCCCTCTGCTACTTAACTGACCAGATTAATATCCCATAAGTTTCATTGACTTTATGCTATACTCTGATTAAAAAGTGTTCCTTTAATTCTTTTGAGCAGTATATGAAGGAGCAGATACTGGTCCTGCTGATGGGTTATGGACCTTCTATGGCCCTCTCCAGCTCTCCTAGAGTAACTGCTTGTCTCCTAGAATCTCCTCCATGCCCTTGAGACTGTGCAGGGAGACACAGCAAACCTTCTGGCAATGACCCGTATTGATGTGCCATCCTGGAGAAGTTGGACTACCTGTGCAACCTCTGTAGGGTCCAGGTATCGCCTCATGCTACCAGTAGTGACACTGACTGTAGCCAAATGCAAAACTAGTGAAGAAACAGTCAGAAAAGATGAAGAGGGAAAATGTCAGTGGCCTCCACCTGTTGAACCATTCCTGTTTTGGGGGTCATCTCATTGTTGCCCCTCTAGTGCATCTGTTGTTAATTTCATTAACACCACAGCAGCTGAAACTGATTAACAACCCCCTCTGCTACTTAACTGACCAGATTAATATCCCATAAGTTTCATTGACTTTATGCTATACTCTGATTAAAAAGTGTTCCTTTAATTCTTTTGAGCAGTATATGTATATATACAGTATCTGCTCCTTTGGGCAAGGAGGAACAGGATGAGCACTGCCAGAGCCCTACAAAATGACCTCCAGCAGGCCACTGGTGTGAATGTCTCTGACCAAACAACCAGAAAGACTTCATGAGGGTGACCCAAGGGCCCCATGTCCTCTAATGGGCCCTGAGCTCACTGCCCAGCAGCATGCAGCTCGATTGGCATTCGCCATAGAATACCAGAATTGGCAGATGCACCACTGGTGCCCTGTGCTTTTTCCAAATGAGAGCAGGTTCACCCTGAGCACATGACAGAAGTGAAAGGGTCTGGAGAAGCCATGGAGAACATTATGCTGCCTGTAACATCATTCAGCATGAGCAGTTTGGTGGTGGGTTAATGATTGTCTGGGGAGGCATATCCATGGAGGGTCACACAGACCGCTACAGGCTTGACAAAGGCACCTTGGCTGCCATTAGGTATCAGGATGAAATCCTTGGACCCATTGTCAGACCCTATGCTGGTACAGTGGCTTCTGGTGCACGACAATTCCTGGCCTCATGTGGTGAGAGTATGCAGGCAGTTCCTGGAGGATGAAGGAATTGATACCATTGACTGACCACCACACTTTCCTGACCTAAATCCAATAGAACACCTCTGGGACATTATGTTTTGGTCCATCCAATGCCACCAGGTTGCACCTCAGACTGTCCAGGAGCTCAGTGATGCCCTGGTCCAGATCTGGGAGGAGATCCCCCACAGCACCATCTGTCATCTCATTAGAAGCATGCACCGATGTTGTCAGGCATGTATACAAGAACACAGGGGCCATACAAAGTGCTGCATAATTTTGAGTTGCTGCAATTAAATTTTGGCAAAATGGACTAGCCTGCCACATAATTTTTTCACTCTGATTTTTGGGGCGTCTTTGAATTCAGGGCTCTGTAGGTTGATCATTTTCATTTCCATCAAACGATGTGGCATCCTTTCGCTCCTAACACATTTCCCAGTCTATATCAGTATAGATATCCAGGAGGATTTCTTTTTCCCATTGAGATCTGATGTGTTTTCAAAGTGTTCCTTTAATTTTTGAGCAGTTTATATATATATATATATATATATATATATATATATATATATATATATATATATATATATATATATATATATATATATATAAAATTAGATATATATATATATATATATATATATATATATATATATATATATAAAGTTATATATGTCTATATATATATTGTAGCAGTAGGGACACTATCGCTCCCTTGAACCCTCAGGTACCACGCCAAACACCAGGTAAAAGTGCTACAATAATTATTTTTATTATAATAATGTGCACTAAGCACCCTTCACTCCACACTATTCATTAACCAAACAATACTAATCACTAAATCACAATAAACCAATCCTCCGACTTCCAGACGCGTTGCCCTCCTACCACCCAGCTCAGCTCGCCGTCTTGTAGCTCCCATAGTCCTTTTATAGTTTCTGACCCGGAAGTGTTTTTCATCCTTCAGTCCATAATTTCTTATCACTTCCGGGTCAGATAAAAATCCTTTTTTCTCACCCCGGAAGTACATCCTTCCTTCCGTTCATATGACTTGGAAGTACTTCCGGGGCATAGGGCAAGTAACACTCCCCAAGCCTCGTTATAGTGGCTCGTGGTGGCCCCCATGGCATCCAGCAGGGTTGTCCATAAAACTACAATGTCCATGAGGCTCCGCTGGAATTCGGTAGACCTTCCATGCCGCTGTGAGGGCTCCCTCTGGTGGCCTGGGGATATTGGCCGGAATACAAAGCCGGCCATGGACCACAATATATAACCCAGGCAGAACTGGCTGTTTTTTTTGGTTTTTTTTTTCTTAGAAGACTGTGTTCCTCTAATGTGAAAGTGGTATCCTTCATATCTTCTACAACTCTGTGATGGACAGTGCAATTATCTATGCTATGGTGTACTGTGCTGGTAATTTCATTTCAAAAGAGGCCCAATGAATCAACAAGGTAATTTAAAGAGCAGTCTCAGTTAATGGACACACTCTAGACCCTGTGGCGGTAGTAGTGAAAGAGAGAATTCAAACAGAACTGGGTGCCATTATGAGCAATACTGCACATTCTCTCTCTTACACGCTAACACAGGAGTGTGTCACAAAATGCTACTGGAGCTCCTATATACCAACAGCTAAAGGCCTGCATAATGCCTCACTGTGACTGTGAATGCCAAGTCAGAAGATTTTTTTTTTTTTATCTTATTAATATTTCTTCCTTTTTAGTCATTCTGGTACTTGTTCAGGTCATAGCATATGTGTGTATATATTTATCTATTCTGTTTTTTTTTTATTTAAAAAGCATTTGTAAAAAGCCAGATTTTCTCTTGGGAACAAATTAAGTTCTATCTAACCTAACACACTTTCTTATATTGTAAATGTTTTAAAGTGTGGGGATCGATAAAAAATGAATGCTGGCATCTCAGAATAGATATACAGTGCATTCAGGAAGTATTCACAGCGCATCACTTTTTCCACATTTTATTATGTTACAGCCTTATTCCAAAATGGATTAAATTCATTTTTTTTCTCAGAATTCTACACACAACACCCCATAATGACAACATGAAAAAAGTTTATTTGAGGTTTTTGTAAATTTATTAAAATTAGAAAAACTGAGAAATCACATGTACATAAGTATTTACAGCCTTTGCTCAATACTTTGTCGATGCACCTTTGGCAGCAAGTACAGCCTCAAGTCTTTTAGAATATGATGCCACAAGCTTGGCACACCTATCCTTAGCCAGTTTTGCCCATTCTTCTTTGCAGCACCTCTCAAGCTCCATCAGGTTGTATGGGAAGCGTCGGTGCACAGTCATTTTAAGATCTCTCCAGAGATGTTCAATTGAATTCAAGTCTGGGTTCTGGCTGGGCCACTCAGGGACATTCACAGAGTTGTCCTGAAGCCACTCCTTTGATATCTTGAATGTGTGCTTAGGGATGTTGTCCTGCTGAAAGATGAACCGTCACCCCAGCCTGAGGTCAAGAGCGCTCTGGAGCAGGTTTTCATCCAGGATGTCTCTGTACATTGCTGCAGTCATCTTTCCCTTTATCCTGACTAGTCTCCCAGTTCCTGCCACTGAAAAACATCCCCACAGCATGATGCTGCCACCACCATGCTTCACTGTAGGGTGGTATTGGCCTAGTGATGAGCGGTGCCTGGTTTCCTCCAAACATGACGCCTGGCATTCACACCAGAGTTTAATCTTTGTCTCATCAGACCAGAGAATTTTGTTTCTCATGTTCTGAGAGTCCCTCAGGTGCCTTTTGGCAAACTCCAGGCGTGCTGCCATGTGCCTTTTACTAAGGAGTGGCTTTCGTCTGGCCACTGTACCATACAGGCCTGATTGGTGGATTACTGCAGAGATGGTTGTCCTCTTTCCATAGAGGACCTCTGGAGCTCTGACAGAGTGACCATCGGGTTCTTGGTAACCTCCCTGACTAAGGCCCTTCTCCCCCGATTGCTCGGTTTAGATGGTCGGCCAACTCTAGGAAGAGTCCTGGTGGTTTCGAACTTCTTCCACTTACGGATGATGGAGGCCACTGTGCTCATTGGGACCTTCAAAGCAGTAGAAATTTTTCTGTAACCTTCCTCAGATTTGTGCCTTGAGACAATCCTGTCTCTGAGGTCTACAGACAATCCCTTTGACTTAATGCTTGGTTTGTGCTCTGACATGAACTGTCAACTGTGGGACCTTATATAGACAGGTGTGTGGCTTTCCAAATCATGTTCAATCAACTGAATTTACCACAGGTGGACTCCAATTAAGCTACAGAAACATCTCAAGGATGATCGGGGAAACAGGATGCGCCTGAGCTCAATTTTGAGCTTCATGGAAAAGGCTGTGAATACTTATGTACATGTGCTTTCTCAATTTTTTTATTTTTAATAAATTTGCAAAAATCTCAAGTAAACGTTTTTCACATTGTCATTATGGAGTGTTTTGTGTAGAATTCTGAGGAAAAAAATGAATTTAATCAATTTTGGAATAAGGCTGTAACATAACAAAATGTGGAAAAAGTGATGTGCTGTGAATACTTTCCGGATGCACTGTACATGAAGAGTACCCTGCTTATGTACCAAAGCAGAACAAGCATACAGATTGTGTTTAAATCAAGTTATTAATGTGTGTAATTAAGATGTATGACTTTATTCATGGTTTATAAATAAATTTATTATATAAATATAATAAATATTACAATCTATAAATCTAGGCATCTTTTCGATGACCCTGTATTTTAACCATGTATAAAGGGAAAATATTTTAAAAGTGACAATGTGGTAATATATGTAAAACACTGTCACAATTATAATAAATGTCTACATCCCAATTGTATAATGACATGAAGAATATTTTTTCAACAGTGGTATAGAAAATAATTTTAAAATTAATATAATTTAACAGCTCCCCATCTGTCAAATTCTTTTAGAGAAATATGAGCCTACGTTATCTAACAATAGCAACCAGTCCTTATTAACAATTTTTTTAGTAACATTATTGCTGCAGATCAGTTCTTAACTATATTTTAGAGGATTTGATGTTGTTTTCAGTGTAATAGCACTGTTTCTTTATTACAGATTTTATTCACATTGTAACTATTTTAGAGCAGATATTTTTTATCCTCCTTCTGGGTTTACTTTATATATTATTACAATGTTTACTCACATTTGGAAGAAATATTCTGAAGTGAATGTTAAATGGCAACATACTTCCATTTGTTGTATGTTACTTTTAAATTAATTAAGATTAACATAATGTGATTTCCTCAAACCAGCTTAATTTAATTCAGGATGTGAGAACCTCTCCTGGTAGCACTGAGGCCAAGGCAAGAGCCAATACTACATATAGTACTGAGTCTGTCACAGGGCTTGCTCACACATTCATTCAGAGACTGTTATTTTTCACAATGAGTCTTCCAGAATTAGTTCATACTCCATCTCTTTTCTTTCATTAGTACATCAGGGCATCAATGCAAAAGATTGTATTTTAGACGGATTGGGGTAAGAATACTGCAGTTGTTATGGTTCAGTATACTTGTTTCTCATTTTTTCTTTATCATAATAAGTTATTCAGACATATTTGCCAAATTCAATAACAAATAAATGTCCTTCCATCCATCCATCCATACACCCATTATCCAACCCACTATATTCTAAGTACAGAGTCACGGGGGTCTTCTGGAGCCAATTCCAGCCAACAGAGGGCGCAACGTAGGAAACAAACCCCGGGCAAGGCACCAGCCCAAATGTCCTTCCAAAACATAAATTTAATTCCAAAAGCTAAGACTAAATCAATATTTGGTCTCAGATACAATACTAACTTTTCTGATGTATGTTATTTTGTATTTTTTATTTTTGCAATACTTGTTTGCAATATTTATACCTGTTCTTAGCTAAAAAGACCCTGTAACAAACCCCCTCACACACACACACCTCCCCCGCTGTACAATTGGCAGGAAACTTAAACAAAGAGTTTGTCATGTTTGGCAACACAATTATGCACAAACAGATAAGGCAGCATATATCTCAGGAGTGCTCCAGTTTTCAGACAAGACTAACAGTCTGAGTTTTATTGGCCAGAAACTACTGTATCCAGTTACACATGGTGTTGTTTTGACCAAAAGCCCTAAGCTTACATGTAGTTTGACGGGGTCATTGTGTTTGTGTTGAGTGCAGCGCTAAACTCAATAAATGGTACTCTCAAATTACATGTTCCTTTTGTAAAGGGAGGGATAGTGCTGCATTGCTTTCTGTCAATATGTACAGTATATCCTTTATAACTCTACATTATATGCACAGTAGGCAAACGGATGTCAGTCCCATGTTTCTGTTATGCTGGGTTTGGTACTGTATGTGCCATGAAGAGTCATCAGAAGCACTTAATGATAACAGTGGTCAATGCCAAAGGCCCAATAACCTTTCAGATGTTTGATTATCAAATTCTTTGGCAGAGAAACAGTGGTGGTTTTGTTAAAGCAAGGGACAAGCCAGATACACGCTGAAGATGTCACAAAGAATGCTGTCCAGCACATACTCTGAGAACATGGCTGAGAATGTTGTCCGGCCATGAAGCATTACATGTGTTTGCTGTTCTCTCCATTGTTTCTATTGTCAGAATGAGAATCTGATCACCTGTCAAGAGTTCTTACTTTGCTGGCTGTCTCCATTGTTTAGTTTACAATGAACATACAAGGTGCTAATCTTTTGTGTTTTCGTTATTACAAAGCATAAATGTTTAGTATTCACATTTCTTCTCTCATTCATATATGCACCCTGTTATGGACTCTTACCCCCTCTGGATACAAAATGCAATATCTATAACTGAAGCAACAAGAAAAGAAATGAGGTTTAGGACATAACTCATTTATTTTTAAAACAAATTCAAACAACAGTAACAATGCTTACCAGAATTAGTGACCCTAGTTTATGAGGAAGAGGCCTAAGAATCCACCATGATGACATATAATCTTATGTAATATTGTCATGACTTTGGTTGTCAACACTAGAATTACCAGTGCTTACGGAAAAAACTCGTAGATCCCCGGCCCACCTTAAATCCCATCACACCTCTCCTTCAGCGTCTTTTGTCCTGTAAATGTGCCGATTAACACTAGAATTACCAGAGCCTACGAAAAAACTCGTAGATCCAGCCCACCTTAAATCCATTCACACCTGTCCGTCAGCGTCTTTTGTACTGTAAATGTGCTGATAAAGACAAGCAGCCTGCTGTTCCATCCCCAGATTGTTATTTGGAACATATACATTTCATGTGTGTTCCGTCCAAAGATCAAAAAAAATACTTTCAGAAAAGGTTCAAGGATAAGAAAACGGCAAATATAGGAGGCGGTTGGGATCGAACTGAAGTCAGCAAATCTTACTGCTATGCCACGGAAGCTGTTTTTACTACTAAAATATGAAAACGTTTCTGTTTTAACAATGTGTTTACACAGATTATTGTAGAAACGGAGCACACATGAAATGCATGTGTTCCAAATAATGATCTATTGTTTCTACTCTAAAACTCTAGTACTTCACTATATAGCTTGCTGCTTGTCTTAAGTGTTGTGTACTGTAATACATATACTCACTCAGATGCATTTTATACTTTGCAACTATTTTCTGCCTTTTAATCAACTGGCATACAGTATTATAATAAAACCCACTTGAGACTATAGTTAATAATATATACATACACACCCACCAATGGATAATAAAATGTTTTGAGGCTGACCTATGTTTTGTCTTGCTTGTGCAATCACTCTTATGTAGCTGAATGGATACATAACACATCCCTCAGAGATAGCCGTTCAGATTGGGAGCATTTGATAATCATACGAGAACAGGGTGATGTAACACATCTTCAGGTCCACAGTTTGTAGAGCAACCTTTTCAGCCTTCACAGTTTGATCACGACAATTGTCATTAGGCAGAGTAGTGTGTTACGTAGCCCTTTCATGCATGTAATCGGCATGGACTAATATCTTAAAAGATTTGCACATGATCAAGTTGTTCCTGGATAGGACATTTGAATTTCTTTCATTATGATTTCACTGTTTTGAATGTTTTTTGAACTCATAATGAGCTATGAAATGTAAATAATTTCTATATGTCACCCAGACTAAATCCATTAGATTCTTCTTGCAACACTGGGTGCAATGATGCTTCATTTTATGAGTCAATACTCTGGACATCCAATGTGCTGAAACCTTTCTTATGTTTGTTCACGAAAATCGATCTGGCCAATAACCTATCCCTATAGTTTGTGTTATGTTATACATATTACTTTATAATTTGCTTAATTTTAGCAATATTTTAACTATCATCAACCAGTGCAGCTATATGTATACCCAAAACCAGGATTTGGTTAGTAACCCATTTAAGGCAGAAATCTATTTTTTTTTAAAATCTGTGTTTACATGTGCAAGTACATTTGTGGAGTTCTCCATTTTTGCAGGTGTTCCCATATTAAACTGCCCAGAAAAGAGTTAAATGGCATAATTTGCTCCTGTGAATCAAAAAACAAGCATGAAGCCTGTGATCATTTTCTTGGTTTTTTTTTGTGTTTTAGAAATATGTTTAGTCTTTCATGTGTGGTGAAGTAAATAACATACATCCTTCTTTTTCATCCTAGACATACCTGAGCCAGCAATGATTCGTAGTATGAACACTTTACACTGTGTCACCTGATAACACTGTTTTAACATATAAATAGCTGGATAAAAAGTGATACTTTATTAATAGGTTTCTGTCAACGGATTGCATACAGCACACTATTTTCTACTTGGCTGTGTGACTGAGTTGTTTGCTTCTTGACTTAAACCAGGAATGTTAGAAATTTATATAATGATAGGTTTCTTGGGTAGACATGAAGATTAAAGGTAGGAAGAAGTATCACAGAGCAGATTGGAGTAAAGCTGTACAAAAGATACAAAAGAACATTGAATGCTTTGTCCTACATAACAGATGCTGTCAAACTAAACATAAATATGATAAAAATGGGTTAAATTTTTTCCTAAAATAATATCCACAATAGCAACTCTAGATCAATGAACAAAAGTTGTGCAGTCACAGGAAAATTATAGGCTACGTAGGCACGTTTCAAATATACAAATGTCTCAACTTTAGCTTACTTGATTATTAGTAAACTTTTCATTGTATGCTTCTTTGACATTTCACTGTACTCTTATCTGGAAACTTTGACTTGGTATTTTTTTTTAAAGAAACTCTCTTTAAATGTTTTTGGTTGAAAAATATTACATAATAGTTAATTCACAGTGTTTCTGATAATTTTTCATATAATTTTTGAAGCTTCCTAGCTGAATGAGTTCACACATAGCAGGTGCTGCTAGATGGGGCAATAACTGGCTCACCCTGTATGTGATTCTAGGTTCCAAAGGTTAACTGAACTGAGGTGAAATAAAGCAAGTGCTTGACTAGTGACAGGAAGTAGGCTAAAAGATTATTTAAAGAGGTACGTGAAGTAAGGGAACAAAAGAGAAACAGTTTTATTTGGCACAAAGATGGGAAGTGGACCATCTAGGAAATGCTCAGTGTGACAATAGTTGTGTGGTATTTTAGTTGTTTGTTTTGTATTTGTCTTGCATGTTTTGATGATTTACTCCCTTGTCTATATACAGGGGTGGGCAAAACTAGGTTTACGGTTGTTGATATGGAAAAAGGCATACGTGTTATGATTGCTACACTCAAGCACACTTTAGAAATAATAATAAGATGACAAATAAGAAGACAAATAACACAATGATTAATAAATAATAAGACAAGAATAAACTCAGTGTTTCATTTACATACATCTCTAAGCCTACTTTGTCTGCCCCTGCATATAATGTAAAGATGACTGAGTAACTCACTCATCAACAAAAACACATTTCCCATTTAGTTAAAAGCTGAGATTTGGCAGTCACTATGGAAAGACATTTAGATATATCGATATTTAGGGGTAAATCCTTCCTCTCCGATAGAAAAATAAGTACTCCAAAATCTCAAAAGTGCCTTCATGGATTTGATTGAAAAAAAAAAATAATAAAAAGAAAATTAGCTAACACATTTTATTTGTCCAAATTTGTCAGTAATTATGCTTTACAAGTCGGCTATTCTTAGGAACCCCATCCTTTTTCCTGCTGAGTGCCTCAAAAGAAGGGAAAGAATCATGCAGAGATGTACAGCTGCTACTTTATGAAAATAAATGCCGTTATTAGGAAAGGAGGACGAAAGTTCCACGAAACTCATGCAGTACACCCTATTCTGTCAAGTGGTTCTTCCTCCTCATGATGTGGTATAAAATATATACAGATTTTTAGGACGTTTCTCCTGATTGTTGATCACGTTGGTGGGAGATGATAAGTGACAGCATGTCTTGGCAAGTTTAAACAATTGCTCAGCTCAGTAAAGGAGTCTCCTTTGAACAGAAAATACAGGAGGTATACACATCAGTCATTCTTAGTGGGCTGATATTGGTGTACCCCATCAATAGGAAGACTGTTAGTGCAGTGCAGCACCCCGACCACCTCTCCCACCCCATGTTTGGCTATTATGTGGTTATGTAAAAGTAATAAAAGAAAAGAAGCAGACTGAGCAGTGTACTGCCAGTAATTTGGGTACACTTCATGCACCTGGGGCATTTTACATGATTCACGATGTACCTTCTTTTTACCTGTTTTTTTCTGTGCAATGCTTAAAATGTTCAATTCATTGTACATCCCAGTTCTTTATGTTCGGCCTATAAAAGTCATTGTATTTGTATTTGACTTTGTATTTCAACATTGACATAATTTTTGTAATTTTGGCTCTGTACACTACCACAATGGATTTGAAATAAAGCAATCATTATGTGATTGAAGTTTACTCTTTCAGCTTTACTTTAAGGGTCTTCCAGAAAATATTGTTTGAGCTATTTAGGAATGACAGCCATTTTTCTGCATAGCCACCCATTTCCAAGAACTATGTATATTGATATTTGACTGACAAGCTGTTCCATACCCAGATGGGAGCAGTTCCCTCATTATTTCATTACTATTAAGCAGGTAGAAGGACTGGAATTGATTCAAAGTGTGGAATTTGCATTTGGAAGTTGTCGGTGTGAACTCTCAATATAGCATCCAAAGAGCTGTTCATGCAAGTAAAAACAGTCCATCATTAGCCTGAGAAAACAAAACAAACCCTTTAGTTTTAAAACTTCACCTGTGAACTTGGCAACACCAGAAGGTCTAGAAAACCACAGACAATAACTGTTCTGGATGATTCCAGAATTCTGCTCTTGATGAAGAAGAACGCTTTCATAACATTTAGCCACATCAAGGATACTCTCTGGGAGGTAGACCTATCATTACCAAGTCTACAATCAAGTGAAGGCTTCAAGAAAGTAAATACCGAGGGTATACCACAAGGTGCAAAACCTCTGGCAAACCTCAAGCATAGGAAGGGCAGATTAGATTTTGCCAGGAAACATTTTTTAAAAGCCTGTGCAGTTCTGGAACTATTTCCTTTTGACAATGAAAACTAGGATTAATATATACCAGAAGGTTGGAAAGAGAAGAGAAGAAATGGCTCATGATTCAATGAATCATGATCATCCTCTGTAAAACAAGGTGGAGGCAGTTTTATGACATGCTCATTCAAGGCTGTGAATGTGAATTCAGTCACTAGTGTTTGTTGATGATATGACTGCTGGCATAAGTAGCAGGATGACTTCTGAAGTGTATAAGGCTTTATTATCTGCTCAGATTTAACCAAGTGCTGCAAAACTAATAGGACGATGCTTCACAATACAGATGAACAATGAGCAAACCAAACCAAGTGATTTTCGAAGCAAAGAAGTGGAGTTTTTTTCAATGACCAAGTCATTTGACTGACCTCAACCCAATTGGACACGCATTTCACTTGTTGAAAACAAAACTGATGGCAGAAAGTCCAACAAACAAGCAGCAACTGAAGATAGCTGCAGTAAAGGCCTAGCAAAGTATTACTAGAGTGGAAACCCAGCACTTGAAGATGACCATGGGTTTCAGACTTCAGGCAGTTATTGACTGTAAAGGATTTTCAACTGGCATTAAAAACAATCATTATATTTATTATTATGTTAGCTTGTCCAAATACTTTTGAGCCTCTGAAAGCAGGAGACCATGTATAAAAGTATCTGTCTTATTTGAACCACTCATGAAATATTTTTGTTAAATCCTGTAAAATAAAGCTGAAAGTGTATACTTCAATCACATCTTGATTGTTCTGTTTCAGATCTATACTGGTGGTGTACAGAGCCAAAATTATGAAAATTGTGTCACTGTACAAATACTTATGGACCTGACTGTATATATTAAGTTAAAGTAAACTACAATTCAGTACATATTACTTTTGATATACATCCCCCAAAACTTTAATACGGTAGGTTACAGATCAAAGTATTACATTCAATTATGATTGAAGCTATCGTTTTATAGGATGTACTACAGGATGAAATTATATTTATACCCCAAATTCCCGTTATTCTTACTAATTACTTACAGTGGGTATCGAAAAGAATCACCCTCTTTGAAATATTCCCATTTTTTTGCTTTACAGCCTTAACACTGGAATTACCAAAGCTTAGGAGAAAACTTTTAAATCCAGCCCACCTTAAACCCGCTTGCACGTCTCCATTCAGCATCTTTTGTCTTGTAAATGTGTCAATAATCCCAAGCAGCAAAGAGCCTGCTAAAGCATCCAACCACCCATCCTCCCCCCACAACCACCACCACCGGAGCAACTGCAAAAACATCTCCCAACTGAAGCCTTCTTTGTCCGGGAGTCAGGTACCTAGGCTTAAAAAAATATTGTTGTTTGGAACACATGCATTTCATGTGTGTTCCTTGTCTACAAAAATCTATGTAAGTGTAGGATGACAGAAATGTTGAACACATACCTAAAAGAAAAACTTTTTCCATGTTTTAGTACTAACAACAAAATGTAGACATGAAGTGTATAATGTGTGAAGACTGAAGTCTAAATATCAAATAAACACTTTCACAAAAGATAGGAGCATAACAGAAGAAATGCACTTTTTTCCCCCCAAGCCTATAACCAAAGATAAAGATATCAGGTTAGTGTGGCTCGTTAACGTGACTTCTTTGATACTACAGTAATCCCTCGCTATATCGCGCTTCGACTTTCGCGGCTTCACTCTATCGCAGATTTTATTTGTAAGCCTAACTAAATATATAACGCAAATTTTTCGCTGCTTCGCGGGTTCTGCGGACAATGGGTCTTTTTACTTCCTGTACATGCTTCCTCAGTTGGTTTGCCGAATTGATTTCATACAAGAGACACTATTGGCAGATGGCTGAGAAGCTAACCAATCAGTTAAGTTCCTGTGTGCTGAATGCAATGTTACCCAGGAAGTCTCGTCTCGCTCATTCCGCATCAACGTGTTTCGCTGTGTAAAGAGTTAACTTTTGTGCTCTTTTGTGTTTATCTTTGTGCATAGTCAAGCCCTTCATTATGGCTACAGAACGATCTGTTCCTGCTACTGCTTCAGGGGCCGTGCCCAAGCGCCAACGGAAGATGTTAACGATTGCCGAAAAGGTAAACATTTTGGATTTGTTGAAAGAAGGGAAAAGCTACACCGCTGTAGGACGCTGTTACAGCACCAATGAGGCTACGATTCTTTTTATTTAAAAAGTAGGAAAGGAAAATAAGATCTACATATAGTGTCCTTTTAACCAGGGTGCAAAACGAGTTGTAAGTGGATGTAATAAGGCAGTAGTCTGGATGGAATCTGCTTTTGGGATTTGGATTGAAGACTGCCAGAAGAACAACAGTGGCGGTGCTACACAGTCGCCTGAAGTGGCTCCTTTAGAAGGGCTGTAACGCTCTCCTTTGTTGTGCAGTAAAATTAAACTCATCATTATCGGACAAGTCATCGTGTCATTGTTGGTGAGTAACCATAATTAATTTTCTACTTACAGTACTTAGTACATGTATGTACGTTTAGTGTCACTGTACACACATTTACTGTAGACAATTTTTCTTGCATTGTACATATTTATTGCTGGTGGCCTGTCTATCGTAATGGCTGTAACATATGTGATATCAGAGACACTCAATATCTTTAAAATAATATTTAGGTTTTGCTGTATATAAACAGGTCGAGCAGGTGTGGGCATACTTATTGTCCCCCGACTTGGAGCCTGTGCGTTGGGGTTTACCTCGGTGGACGAGAGGGTGGCTTCCCTCCGCCTTCGGGTGGGGGGAAGGGTCCTGACTGTTGTTTGTGCGTATGCGCTGAACAGCAGTTTGGAGTATCCACCCTTTTTGGAGTCTCTGGAGGGGGTGCTAGAGGGCATACCTTCTGGGGATTCCCTCGTTTTGCTGGGAGACTTCAATGCCCACATGGGCAATGACAGTGAGACCTGGAAGGGCGTGATTGGGAGGAATGGCCCCCCGATCTGAACCCGAGCGGTGTTTTGTTATTGGACTTCTGTGCTTGCCACGGATTGTCCATAACGAACACCATGTTCAAGCATAAGGGTGTTCATATGTGCACTTGGCACCAGGACACCCTAGGCCTCAGTTCGATGATCGACTTTGTGGTTGTGTCGTCGGACTTGCAGCCATATGTCTTGGACACTTTCGGGTGAAGAGAGGGGCGAGCTGTCAACTGATCACCACCTGGTGGTGAGTTGGCTTCGATGGTGGGGGAAGATGCCGGTCAGACCTGGTAGGCCCAAACGTGTTGTGAGGGTCTGCTGGGAACGGCTGGCAGAGTCCCCTGTCAGAAGTAGCTTCAACTCCCACCTTCGCAGAACTTCAACCACGTCCCGAGGGAGGTGGGGACATTGAGTCCGAATGGGCCATGTTCCGTGCCTCTATTGTTGAGGCGGCTGACCGGAGCTGTGGCCGTAAGGT
Organism: Polypterus senegalus; assembly: GCF_016835505.1. Classification (NCBI taxonomy): domain Eukaryota; kingdom Metazoa; phylum Chordata; class Cladistia; order Polypteriformes; family Polypteridae; genus Polypterus; species Polypterus senegalus. Next base: position 162,266,099 of record NC_053155.1, read on the forward strand.
GGTCGGTGCCTGTCGCGGCGGCAATCCCCAAACCCGTTGGTGGACACCGGCGGTGAGGGATGCCGTCAAGCTGAAGGAGTGGTCTCTGGAGGCAGCTGATAGGTACCGGCAGGCCAAGCGGAATGCGGCTTCGGTTGTTGCTGAGGCAAAAACTTCGGGCATGGGAGGAGTTTGGAGAGGCCATGGAGAGCGACTTTGGACGGCTTCGAGGAGATTCTGGTCCACCGTCCGGCGTCTCAGGAGGGGAAGCAGTGCAGTGTCAACACTGTATATGGTGGGGATGGTGTGCTGCTGACCTCACTCGGGCGTTGTGGGTCGGTGGGGGAGTACTTCAAGACCTCCTCAATCCCACTAACATGCCTTCCACGAGGAAGCAGAGCCTGGGGACTCTGAGGTGGGCTCTCCCATCTCTGGGACTGAAGTCACCGAGGTGGTCAAAAACTCCTTGGTGGCAGGGCCCGGGGTGGATGAGATCGCCGGAGTTCCTTAAGGCTCTGGATGTTGTAGGACTGTCTTGGTTGACACGTCTCTGCAACATTGCATGGACATCGGGACAGTGCCTCTGGATTGGCAGACCGGGGTGGTGATCCCCCTCTTTAAAAAGGGGGACGGGAGGGTGTGTTCCAACTATAGAGGGATCACACTCTTCAGCCTCCCTGGAAAAGTCTATTCAGGGGTTCTGGAGAGGAGGGTCCGTCGGATAGTGAAACCTCGGATTCAGGAGGAACAGTGTGGTTTTCGTCCTGGTCGCGGAACAGTGGACCAGCTCTACACCCTTAGCAGGATCCTGGAGGGTGCATGGGAGTTTGCCCAACCAGTCTACATGTGTTTTGTGGACTTGGAAAAGGCATTCGACCGTGTCCCTCGGGGAATCCTGTGGGGGGTGCTCCGGGAGTATGGGGTACGGACCCCTGATAAGAGCTGTTCGGTCCCTGTACAACCGGTGTCAGAGCTTGGTCCGCATTGCCGGCAGTAAGTCGAGCCCGTTTCCAGTGAGAGTTGGACTCCGCCAGGGCTGCCGTTTGTCACCGATTCTGTTCATAACTTTTATGGACAGAATTTCTAGGCGCAACCAGGGTGTTGAAGGGGTCCGTTTGGTGGACTCAGGATTGGGTCACTGCTTTTGCAGATGATGTTGTCCTGTTTGCTTCATCAGGCCGTGATCTTCAGCTCTCTCTGGATCGGTTCGCAGCTGAGTGTGAAGCGGCTGGGATGAGAATCAGCACCTCCAAATCCGAGACCATGGTCCTCAGCCGGAAAAGGGTGGAGTGCCCTCTCAGGGTTGGGGGGGAGATCCTGCCCCAAGTGGAGGAGTTTAAGTATCTCGGGGTCTTGTTCACGAGTGAGGGAAGAATGGATCGTGAGATTGACAGGCGGATCGGTGCTGCATCGGTCTGTCGTGGTGAAAAAAGAGCTGAGCCGTAAGGCAAAGCTCTCAATTTACCAGTCGATCTACGTTCCTACCGTCATGAGCTATGGGTAGTGACCGAAAGAACGAGATCGCGAATACAAGCGTCTGAAATGAGTTTCCTTCGCAGGGTGTCTGGGCTTTCCCTTAAGGATAGGGTGAGGAGCTCAGTCATCCGGGAGGGGCTCAGAGTAGAGCCGCTGCTCCTCCGCATCGAGAGGAGTCAGATGAGGTGGCTCGGGCATCTGATCAGGATGCCTCCTGGACGCCTCCCTGGTGAGGTGTTCCGGGCACGTCTGTCCCCCCTGGCCATTGAACCTTACTCTTATTCGATGTTAATGTTGATTTATTTTTTATAATTATGTCTTTTGTTTTTCTATTCTTTAATATGTAAAGCACTTTGAGCTACTGTTTGTATGAAAATGTGCTATATAAATAAATGTTGTTGTTGTTGTTGACGTCCAACCGGGAGGAGGCCCCGGGGAAGACCCAGGACACGCTGGAAGGACTATGTCTCCCGGCTGGCCTGGGAACTCCTTGGGATTCTCCCAGAAGAGCTGGAAGAAGTGGCCAGGGAGAGGGAAGTCTGGGCTTCTCTATTTAAGCTGCTACCCCTGCGCCCCGACCTTGGATAAGCGGAAGAGGGTGGATGGATGTATATGTATAGTGTGTTTGCATACATAATTTCAATGAATCTTGCCTAATATCTGAGAGAATACAAAGGAATTATGCTGTATAACTGTGCATGGAATATTTATAAACAGTGTGGGAGAGTTTATAAGGGCTTAAAATATACAAAAATAACCATACAAACATATGGTTTCTACTTCGCGGATTTTCACCTATCGCGAGGGGGTCTGGAACGCAACCCCCGCGATCGAGGAGGGATTACTCTACAGCGGTTGGAGCTGCTGACTCCTATTCAGAAGGTACCGGGTTCGAGTCTTAATGTGTTCCAACATAAACGTTTTGAGTAGTGAGCTGCTCTTATTGTTACTATTATACAATAAAAACATACATTTGATTTGAGTCTGTAACTGCTGCTGTAAATGTATGGTACTTGGAAAGGTTAGAGTTTTTTTAATTCAGTTTACGCTCTCAGTCACGTTCATGCTCACCCCGATCTGACACTGCTGTTTTCAAATAAAGACAAGCTATAACAGAGGTGAACTCAGATCGGATAAAAAGAACAGAAGCCCTCCCTGCAAGAAACGTCCACTCGCATATAAGAACATTGCAGCTGCACCAGGCATAAAGGCAAAAAGATGGCACCATTTGGATGCAGGACGAGGTCGTACTAAAGTGTCAGCAGGCATTTTTTGTGGCATTACACGTGTAATTTGTGACCATGCCCTTGTCGATCAAATAGAGGAATTTCTGCAGTCTACTTGTGACTTTACGCTTTAGGAAGATGAGTAAATAAATCAAGGTAAATAACATTCGACCTGGCTTTTATATAAGTAACATATAAAGGCAACTTATGTAAAGACCACCACAAAACATAATCACAAAGAGGAGTTTGCACGATATGTTGGCAAGCTCTGTAAGCCGTGCTGTTTCTTTGAAGGACAGGTGTGGGGCAGACTGATTGGCAGGATGACGCCCGACCTTGTCCTGTATCCAAATGGTGCCATCTTTCGCCTTTACACCTGGTGCAGCTGCGTTGTTCTTATATGTGAGTGGACGTTTCTTGCAGGGAGGGCTTCTGTTCTCTTTATCCGAGTTTATCTGAGTTCACCTCTGTTATAGCTCGTCTTTATTTGAAAACAGCAGTGTCAGATCAGGGTGAGCATGAACTCGACTGAGAGCATAAAACTGAATTAAAAAAACGCTAATCTTTACAAGTACCATACATTTACAGCAGCATTTACAGACTCAAATCAAATGTATGTTTTTATTGTATAATAGTAACAATAAAAACAGCTCACTACTCAAAACATTTATTTTGGGACACGTTAAGACTCAAACCCAGTTCCTTCTGAATAGGGGTCAGCAGCTATAACCGCTGTACTATCAAAGAAGTCATGATAACGAGCCACACTAACCTGATTTCTTTTTCTTTGGTTATAGTCTGGGGGAAAAAAAGCGCATTTGTTCTGTTATACTTGTATCTTTTGTGAAAGTGTTTATTTGATATTTGGACTTCATACATTATACGCTTCATGTCTACATTTTCTTGTTAGTACTAAAACATGGAAAAAGTTTGTCTTTAAAGGTATGTGTTCAACTTTTCTGTCATCCTACACTTACATAGATCTTTGTAGACACAGAACACATGTGAAATGCATGTGTTCCAAATAACAATATAATTTTTTTAGCCTAGTTACTGTACCTGAGTCCCTGATAAACAAGCCTTCTGTTGGGAGAGGTTTTTGCAGTTTTTCCGGTGGGGGGGTGGTATAGCAGGCTGCTTGCTGCTTGGGATTATCGACACATTTTCAAGACAAAAAATGCTGAATGGAGAGGTGAGAGTGGATTTAAAGTTGGCCGGATTTATGAGTTTTCTCATAAGCTTTGGTAATTCTAGTGTTAAATGAAAACACAAACAAAAATGTTTCTTCCCAGCTTTACTTACTCAATGCAACCCACAATATCAAAGTGAAAGATATCACAGCTACAGTTCAGAAAAATGATAAAAAGTCAAAAACAAGACATACTGAGATTAATAAAGGATCACCCCTCAATGTCAATATTTTGTTGAACCACCTTTTGCTTTAATGACACCCTTGAGTCTGTTAGGATATTTCTGTATCAGCTTTGCACATCTATTGCAGAACTGTTCAAGTTTGGTCAAATTGGATGGTGAGCGTTGGTGGACTGCTATCTTCAAATCTTTCCACAGATTTTCAGTGGGATTTAGTTGTGGACTATGACTGGGCCACATTAGGACATTCACTTTTTTCTCCTTCAGCCACTGTGTGGTCAATTTTAATGTGTGCTTTGGGTTGTTGTTGTGTTGAAAGGTGAACATTCTGCCCATCTTCAACTTTCTGGCAGAGGGTAACAGATTTTCCTTAAGAATTTGCCAGTATTTTGCCCTGTCCATTTTTCTTTCTATCCTAACGAGAGCCCCAGGCCCTGCGGCATAGAAACACCCCCACAACAGCATGCTGCCACCTCCATGCTTTACTGTAGGCATGGTATATTGTGGATGGTGAGCTGCATTGGATTTCCGCCAGGTGTACCATTTGTTATTGAGGCCAAATACTTAGATTTTGGTCTCATCTGACCATAAGACCTTTTTCCACTTGGCATCAGAATCTTCAAGGTGCATTCTGGCAAAGCTCAAATGAGCCTTAATGTGGCCTTTCTTGAGAAGTGGCTTTTTCCTTGTGACCCTCCCGAACAAGCCACAATTGTGGAGCACTTGTGAAATTGTTGTCACATGCACATAATGACCTCTCTTTGCCATAAAATCTTGTAACTCCTTCAAAGTGGCCATTGGCCTTTTGGTAGCCTGTCTTACCAGGTTCCTCCTTGCTCTCCCATCCAGTTTGGAGGCTTGGGCAGATCCAGGGAGGGTCCTAGTAGTACCAAACACTTGGCACTTCTTTATTATGGACTTCACTGTGCTCCTTGAGATTTATAAAGCCTTTTGAGCTTATTTTTCTATCCATCTCCTGCCTTATTTCTGTCCACAGCTCTATCCCCAAGATGTTTTGATAGTGGCTTGCCACCCATAGTCAGTTGTTTGCTGTCAGTTGCATTACCAAGCATGGGAATGCTCCAGGAACAGCTGTTTTTATGCTTCTCTAATCGAACTGATTACAATTAATCACAGGCAACCATGGTCTGCAATGGAAATGGTGGTTACTTACACCTGATTAAGTTTACAAATATTGTTTAGGAGGGGGTGATCCTTTATTAATCTTAGCATTTCTTGTTTTTAATTTTTTTTAAATTCTTCTGAACTGTAGCTGTGATATCTTTTACTTGGATGTTATAGATTGCATTGAGTAAGTAAAGCTGGGAAAAATATTGGTTTGTAAGTTTTCATTTAAGGCTGTAAAGCAAAACAAAATGGGAATATTTCGAAGGGTGTGATTCTTTTCTATACCTACTGTATGTGAATTCAAAATAGTACATTTTCCTGTAAAATTGCATTTTTCAAATGATCCATCAGCAAAAGCCATGGTTAGTCACTAGGAAAAGCAAAAATTTATCAATGTTTTACTCCTGGGCAAATTGTAAGTAGCATTTTCAACATGAATAACAAAAATTCAAGTGACAACAAGATACCAAGAAGACATGATTCACCATCGTTTGTGTTTCTTCTTATATCCCTTCAGTGATATCTTTTATAAGTCGCAAAACTTTACTCCGGCTGTTGTTTCTTCTTTTAGGGCAAATACACCGTCAGTATGGCTCTGCCAGATCTAAATACTAGCGTGGCAAATTGCTCACATACTGTACTAAAGTGACTATAACTGCAGGTGGATGTCCCATTTTACTTATGGTGCAAAGCAGAGTTGCGTTGCAGTGCAGCAGTCTATTAGCCAGCGAAAGTGCTGTGAAGAAGCTGTCTGTTGTTTTGGTTCTATCTTTGTCCAGAAACTGCTCTATGAGCTTTATGACCACAGACTCAGAAAGTCTTTGCCCTTGGGTTTTAACTCAAAACACAGCTCTCAACAAAATGTTGCCAGATGTCTTAAATTGCAGCAAACCTGACATTTTTCACACGTTCTACACAGGTGTCTTTATTGTCAAAGCGCAAATGCTGCATGATAGTCTGATAGAGGTCAAGGGACATCATATCTTTGATTGCCAGTACAACAAATAGTTCTGAGCAGGCATCAACCACAGCAGCAACTGTGGTCATTGCTGCTCTTGTGAAATGAATGGAGATAAACGTCATCAACTCCGAGAAGGAGAGAGGCAAGTTCATGGTACTTCGTGAATGTCACTGACAGAATAAAACTGAATAATAAAAAAAAGCTCTTTTACAAGTAGCCTAAATTTGCACCGGGTGTTACAGACTCAAATCAAATGTATGTTTTATATTAATTTATAGTAATGATAATAGCAGCTCACTACTCAAAACATGGAGCTCTCTGTCTCAAACTCGGAAGCTTTTGGTTTTAAGGGACCAGTTCTTTCCTCTGCACCATCCAAGAATACATATCAGCTTTGTGTCGATTGACATTTGAGCTTGGGTTTTTAACTCATTGACAGCAACATGTAAATTGAATGTTTTTGGTTTTTTTTGTTAAGTTATATTCTTGAATAAAAGTGCATGTGTTTATTTGATATTTGGACTAAAGTCTTTACACATTATACATTTCACATCATTATTAGTATAACATGGAAAAAGTTTCTGCTTTAGGTATGTGTTCAGCATTGTCTTTCATCCTACACTTACCCAGAACTTTGTAGATATGGAATACACATGAAATGCATGTATTCCAAATAACAATATACAATAATATTTAACATATACAACTCCAGGCACCTTACACGCAGATAAACACACTTGAGCTGGGAGAACTTTATGCCCGAGTTGAGCTTCTTCAGTGGGAGATGGGATAGCAGGCTGCTTGCTGCTTGTGCTGATCGACACATTTACAAAACAAAAGATACTGATGGAGAGGTGCAAAGGAATTTAAGGTGGTCTGGGATTACTAGTTTTTTTGTAGGCTTCAGGGATTCTAGTGTTAAATGTAAACATAAAGACACTCACATTTTAGAAGTAAAAATGTTAAAAGGAGGCCAGCACAAAAGCTAGCTTGTCCCAGAGCCTAAGCAAAGTTAGTTGTATATAGAAAAAATGGAGTATCTAGGTACAAAATCTTGTTGAAAAGGTGAAAAATGTGTTGCAGAATACTGAAAGATAGTGTTTATAAAATAGAATATAGTCAGGCACATGTCAAATATGCAGACTTTAATAAGTTATCTTACTAGAACAGTAGGCTTTCACTAGGCTATGGTCAGATGGAATAAATAAAAAAACATTCATAATAACGTGTCATTAAACTGTTTTTTAATTTTTTTCCTGTTAGTTTTTTTTAATTAAGTACCATGTTTAAAATAATGTTGACATTCGTTTTTGATGACTTAAATGATTAATATTTTCTGTTTGTTTTTATATATATATTTACTGAAAATTTGCATAAGAAAGTGTTTTATAAAATGAACATTTTGTTTTGAATAGCATTAAATAATAAATGTTTAGTTGTAGTACTAGTAATATTGTTATACGTACAAAGCATAATGAAATTCTTATCATTAAATTGCTGTTGGATTTTAATATGATTTTTCTTGTTCTTCCAGTTGTATAAAGAAATTGAAATATGTCCCAAAATTACAAATACCATCCATTTGGCCAGGAATCACACATCTTCTGATTGCTATGGTATGCATTTCTTTAAGTATTTGAAAACTTCCTGTCAAAGAAGTACAGTAATGTAAAATGTAAGAGTATAGTATTATTTGTATTACATATAGATAAAACCTGAATGCTAATAGGATATGGTTAATAAATGTTACTTTGCCTTAATTAATTCTGAATATAAAACTGTGGGTTTTCTTTTTTCTTTTTACTTATATCTGTTCTGTATCTGTATTTAGGACATTTTCTTAGGAAATTTTCTCTTGATTTACTTGGATTCTAATTACATTTACATTACAGATTACGTCCTGGATTTGAATCTCATGCATCGATGTTATGTGTGGGAGTTTTTCTTTGTTTCCCTTTAACATCCCCAAAGATGTGTGATTAGGCTAATTGGAAAGTCTAAATTTGCCCTGTCTGAATGTGGCCGTGTGTGTGAGTGGACTAGTTCCATCTAGAATCAGTTTCTGTGTTACCATTTGTTCCAGCACCCCATGAGTGCAGACTGGTGCTCATGAATTGCACAATGTTATGTTATAATGTGTAATGTTGTTTTTTAAATATATACTTTACCAGAGATTATAATATGGATTTTCCCTATTCCAGGTTTTACTGTCTCTGTAGAAGAAGATGTAGGAATACAGAGAATGCATGTTACTGATGTAAAGGATAATGGGCTATCTTTCAATCAAGGTGACTTATCACTTGCAAGTTTTTAGTTTTCTTTCTGGATTTACAGCACTATATAGTCATAGCTTTGAGTGTAGAAATAGTCAGATTTTGATATTATATAAAATATTTGCAAAAGTGTAATTTAGAAAAAGTGGTTAATGTTTTTAATTTACTTACATGTATTTTTTTCCATGAAAACTTTTTTAAATACCATACAGTATGCCAAATTAATTCATTACATATAGGTATTTTGCTCAACCTACCCAGTACTACTGCTTTATTTTCAGTAGGTTACAGGTCATCGATATTCTTACCCATATTGATTGTGCTCAGTTAAACAAGTTATACATGTTGGTAATCTGGTATTTCTCATTCCAGCTTTCATAAATAGTCTTTAAATAGTGCATTTTTCATTTTTTGTATTTTCTTTTATATAGAAAACTATTGCATTTATTTTATCATTTTGGTTATTTACCTGCTTAGCTGTCCATAAATGTAAAAAATAGTCACCAGAACCATATTCACTACATTCACAGTCATCAAGGGCAGCCATATTTGGTTTCTATTCAAGTATTTTATAACTGCATTTTAGTATAGTTAGTCCTTAACTTTCCCGGGCGTAATTCAAAGATGGGAATGTTAACAGTAGTTTTGATTAAAGTTCAGTAAAACATTTTTTCACAGTGAATGACCTTGTTCAACAAATATTTTCCTGTAAATTCTCTGTGAGGCTGGCTTAGGTGAACTTTTTTCCCCCTTTTCCACTCTTGGTTCTTTCAGCCTTAAACCTTTGTCTTTCATTGCTTTATATGGGTTGTCAGTAAACTTAAAAAGGTAAAAGTGGGTCTGGAAGCCACAAATGTTGAGTAACACTTCCGGATTTCAATCCCATATGCATTTATAAACATTTTCATTTTAATGGTACATTAGCTGACAATAATGAGAATATGAGTACCGTCACTGGATGTTTAACACTGATCCCTGTTGCTTGGAAATTAGCCACGTGCCCAACTGCGATACCAAAACAGGATTTCTTCCCAGCCCCCTCATCAGCAAACATAAGACATACTTTGAAATAACAAAAACATTAGATTTATTACTATTTACAAGGCGTCTTTTCTTGATGAAATGATTTGCTCAGATAAATAGTCATTGTAACTGTGCCCGGAGCCCAGTCAGTCAAAAAATAAAATGGGCCATTTACACGCTGCTGCTTTGGGGCACAGCCAGTTTATACCCCATGAGTGGAACCCTGTGAGTGCAATTATCTATATTTTATTTACTTATCAATAGTTTATGTTCTTTTGTTGCATTTTGTTTGTGGTATTCCTTCAGTCTGTGTCTTTTGTTGGATGAGGCATGGTAGCACAGTTGTTAGCACTTCTGCCTTACAGCTCAGGTCACATATTTACCACCATAATCATTACAGCGTAATTGCAGACTTTTTCCTGTATCTGAGGGACACCATCGCACCATTGTAGTCCGCTCAAATATAGGTCAGTTTCTCCCCCACGTTTAACTTCAATGCATTTTATAGAGTTCAGCAAATGTTCTCCAGCATTTCCTTGATTTTGCCTCGCTCACAGCGAACCAAACTCCACTGGGTTCACTCAATCACTAGTTAATACACTGAAATAGAGGGTTAGGTTCCCACAACCACTAAAAACTTTCACTGGAGAGTGTTCAAAATACACTTTTCCTCATAATTCTTTGCAACAAAACATTATTTCTGAAAATATGCTGCTTTCGTAACACAGTAACCATGAAATAGCCCATAAAATGCAGTACACAAAACAAAATTGGTAGCATGCAAAACATTTTTTCTCACTAGTCATTCTTTAGAATTCTGTGATGTTTTGTGCTAACATTTCAATAAAAAAAAAAACTTTTAGTTGTTGCTGTTGGAAGACCTCCGACACTCTTTTCTTCACTGCTGATACATGACGTTGGAGATCGTGAAGGATGCATAGGCATGAAATAACCCATCAATGATGTCTGCTTCATGTATCATTTGAGATCCATAAGGGTCTTGGAGTATGGGAGCATAGCAAAGGTAAGCTTTGAGGCTGTAATCGATGATGGGATTGGCAGCCTTGATGTCTTTATTCAGCTGGACTATTCATTAACACCAAACTCACTGCATACGTTCCAGCGCAAAGTTTCTCTTAATACCTTTATTTTCTCACAAAGCCTATTCATTGACCTTGCACATTTGGGCTAAGAGAGCAAATTACATGCACTATGCTTTGTGGGCATAACTGCAACACAAAACTTGATTTTTTTAATCAAAACAATGTAATTATGCAACAACCACTCAGGGAGCTCTTCTCTACGTGGTAGAGTGAATGAGAACAGTGAAGCATCTAGTAGGATACTAGCTGTTCCCCAAACATGCATCACATCTGTCATTATTTTTCTCTACTGATCATAGCTGTGAAGCCCACAAATGTGCACAGTTGTCAACGTGAAAGTACAAATTAGATTTCTAATAAATCGTACAAATGCCAGAAGTCACAAAATTTAAAGACATGAATATTGGGGATTGACTGTATGTTCAAACTTTGTGTTTTGGGACAACAACTGGATACAATACTCCAAAGATTTACAGCATAGTTTCATTGGTTTTTAATGTAAAATTACCTGATTTAAACACAGTAATCCTCAACTCAATACTGGTAGAGTATTTGGCCAAATCACACAACTGGAAATAACCATCCCTACTTTACTGTTATTATTCTTAGTGATTTTAAACATACTATATTGACTAATGAAGAACCAAAAATGTAAACAGTTGATTACCTTACAGACTGATAAAATATGCTGGACACTCTCATTGTGCTATTAAAGATGTGTGCTATGCTATATCTCAAGCAGCTCAAGGAAGCTTGGACCATACTGGGTATAACTGCTTCCCACAAATATAAAAATAAAAACTATAAATATCAATAAGACAGCCTGTCACTTAGACTACTGTTTAGTGACGATATGCATTTAACTGATCAGGATGTATTTAACAGTGCTTCTGACAATATAAGTGAACTCATGGACACTCTAGTATCAAACATTTATTTATACTGTATGAAAAGGTTTGCATTCCCACAAAGCCTTAAAACGTACCAAAAGTTTCAATTTTGAAGCAGTAAATGGCTTCTGTTTTATAAAACATGTCTCTCCTATTTGATAGATATGTTTATGACAGTCATGAATTGGAGAGTTCCTAAGCAACAAGTCCCAAAAACTGATAGATATGTTTATGACGGTCATGAACTGGAGAGTTCCTAAGCACCAAGTCCCAAAAACTGTAGCAAAAGGCCCTACAAGTGGAAGGATCTGTTTACTTTCAGTTCATAAAATAAAGGTCAGACAAAGAATTTTTATAAAATAAAAGATTTATTTTCAAAATGTTCTGTTGCACAAGAAGCTCCAAAGGATACAAAATAACAAAGGCAAACCCAGGTAAATGAGTCAAAAAATACAAATTCAGAAAGCAAAGTAAAATATGGAGCATAAAGGTAAAAATCCACAAAAGCACAGTATTAATCACAAGAGAAACTCATTAATACCAAAGCATTCAATAAACCCCATTAAACCTTGACAGAGATGGACAGGTAGCCTTGCCTCTTGAAGAACCACATACATAGCACAAGGAACATGGTAACACATAGATATATAGAAATAATGTTATACACAAAACTAATAAAAATTAGAATAATAAAAATAGTTTAGATAAGGTCAGAAACAGGGAATAGGTTCAGAATACCAGAGAGAAGTCCTAAGTACTGATTGTCAAAGGCTCAATACTCTGAAATGACAATCAAATTCTAAAGTGAGCAAGCAAAAGTGGCCTTATGCTATCTATATGTGTTTTTCCTAAGTAAAGTGCAAAATATGGTTGATTTGTTTTCCAAGTGAAACTGATACTCCGATAAAGTCCATGCCATGCCACACTTTTAATTTTGGAGTGCATGATGAAGCTATGTGAAAGGCCGATGTCTGAACACAAGACTAGCTACGAATATCATTTGAATA